>NC_079339.1:34849221-34899224 GCF_029582105.1 Oenanthe melanoleuca
CCAATTGAAAACTTTCTTGTGCTTAAGAGACATATGTAGACTTTTAAATATAACTTGAACAATCAAGCTTCATGGGAAAATCAAGTTCTTGTATGTGTCCTGTATTCTTATAGATATCCCTTTAGCATCTTCTCATCTTAAGGAAAAGATATATAATCAGTTTTTCTTGCACATCTTTCTTAGGTTTCAGATGGAGCTTTGAGATGCTTTGCTTCATTAGCTGACAGATTCACACGGCGTGGAGTTGACCCAGCCCCATTAGCTAAACATGGATTAACTGAGGAGTTGTTATCTCGCATGGCAGCTGCTGGTGGGACAGCCTCAGGACCATCTTCAGCTTGCAAACCTGGACGGAGTAGCACTGGAGCACCCTCTACAGCTGCAGACTCTAAATTAAGTAATCAGGTGTCAACTATTGTAAGCCTGTTGTCAACCCTGTGTAGAGGCTCTCCAGTAGTAACACATGTAAGAAATCCTTTTATACTACGCTTTTTGTTTTTATGGGGCTTTTCTCTTCATATACTTGAATATGTGCAAGATTTATGTTGCTATTCTATAGACAGATATACATATTTATTTATATATATATATATATATGTACACATATGTGCACACACATGTACATGTAAGTTATTTTTAAAGAGGGGAAAAAAGAAAACATTTCATATGGAAATGAAACCCAATTCTGATAGTATTTTCTAAAGCCCTGTATATTTTTTATTGTTCAGAATTTTAATTATTTCCAGGATCTCCTAAGATCTGAACTTCCAGATTCTATAGAAAGTGCATTGCAGGGTGATGAGAGATGTGTACTGGATACCATGCGGTTAGTAGATCTTCTTTTGGTGCTACTGTTCGAAGGCAGAAAAGCCCTGCCAAAATCTAGTGCTGGATCTACAGGCAGAATCCCAGGATTGCGAAGACTGGACAGTTCTGGGGAACGTTCTCATCGGCAACTGATAGATTGCATCCGCAGTAAAGACACTGATGCACTAATAGATGCAATTGACACAGGAGGTAAGCAAAAATACTCCGAAAAAGAAAACGAGATGCTGGCTTTATTTTTGACTTTTATAATCTGAGGTATCGTAAGAAACGCTTAGGTAGTTCATTGAAAATCATTATATACAAGTTTGCTTACTTTGTTAAATACTCGATAGATCTTGTTAGTAATCATACTTATGCCACCTTTTTTATTGCAATTAAGAGCATAAATGCTTCTCCAAAATTATTGAGGATGCTTAATTTTTCTAAGACCTGCTTTTTATTTAAAGAATAATGTTGAACTTTAGTTTATAGTTGTGGGAACTTTAACTATTTTATTTAATTTTATCTTTCAGCTTTTGAAGTAAATTTTATGGATGATGTAGGACAAACTCTTTTAAACTGGGCCTCAGCTTTTGGAACTCAGGAAATGGTAAATTAATTAATAGACACTTTAGAAGTGGCATTATTTATGTAAAGGAAGATTAAAAAAACTGTTTTCCTTTTTCTTCTCTAACAGGTAGAATTCCTCTGTGAAAGGGGTGCTGATGTTAACAGAGGTCAGAGGTCATCTTCATTACATTATGCAGCATGTTTTGGAAGACCTCAGGTAGCAAAGGTATGATTTAAACTGACCCTTAAAAAGCGTTACCTGCTGACTTCTCATCTTGTTCTCTTCAAAATATCTTCAATGCAATATGCAACATGTGCTGTCAAGTATTTACATATTCTTTACAGTATTTATCAAAACACAGATTTTTCATTATAGGGCAGTAATGAATAAAAGTAGTTTATATTAACTCTACAGATATAAAAAGCACAGAACACTAACAAGCATAAGAAGACTGTAGGAATGATGTATGAAAAATACATTTGCTGCTTTGGAAGAAGAAATCCTAATTTTTTTTCATACATACATTTGTTCTCAGACTCTCTTACGACATGGTGCAAATCCTGATTTGAGAGATGAAGATGGGAAAACTCCTCTGGACAAAGCTCGGGAAAGGGGGCACAGTGAAGTAGTAGCTATTCTTCAGTCTCCAGGTGAGTGCAATATTTAAGTCCATAACCCTTGCTATTGTCGAAATGCTGATATATGTTAAGTTATGCAGTTTTTAAAATTCTACTCTATTAAGCTAATAAAAATAAAATGGTGACCTATCTTCCTTAACCCATAAAGTATGCATAAAAACTTTAGTATTTTAAGATGTTGTTAAGTGAGGGAAATTACCAAAGAAATAACTGAGTGAACAGGCATGATGAGGTCCATTTATCGTGCTTTTCAGCTGTGGGATCAGGCTAAACTGGGATTTTGTTGTACCTTCAGAGCATGTCAGCCTTGGTAGCTTCTCTGGTATCCTTCCTTTCTGCATGGGAACTGCACTTTCCCTGTTTCTGAGAATTCTGGTGCCACAGGTGATACTTGCTCTTAAATACTTTTATTCAAGAAGTCATGCACGTGTAAATTTTTTATTTTTAGGAATACATGTTCAAGTTCAGGTACTTGGATGTTAGTAAAGAAAACCTGGATGTTTTGAAGGGGGTTTTTTTTGGTTTGTTGATTTTGCAATTGAATGTATTGAGGAAAAAATTTTTCTAGGGGATTGGATGTGTCCTGTCAACAAAGGGGATGAGAAGAAAAAGAAGGATGCAAACAAGGATGAGGAAGAATGTAATGAACCCAAAGGAGATCCAGAAATGGCACCCATATACTTGAAAAGACTATTGCCTGTGTTTGCACAAACATTTCAACAAACTATGTTGCCTTCAATAAGGTATCATGAGAGACAATTTCTTAATACATGCTTAAAAAAGCCAAAGTAAATCTAAAAGTTTTAAGAAATGCTCTGACAATGTATGTTTGAATCGAAATGGTTGTTTAGCAAGTGGTGCGAGAGTGTTTTTTCTTATCATTTTAAGCAGCATTTTTTCCCTTTCTGGTGATGTGTTGGAAAAAAAACTGGCTAGTCACGGGAGAGCAGAGCATACTGCTGACTGTAGCAGCATGATGAAAGAATGCTATGTTCACATAGTATTTTGTGTACACTATTAATCAGGATTTGGTTACAGCTGTTTGTACCCACTGTAATGAAAGTTGTAATTGAGTAGAGGAAAACTAATAAAGTGATATCAAGATACATTAATTGGAAAATCAGCAAGACTAGAAAAAGCTATTTTAGAAGGTTTTAGAAGACTTACTTAACAGCATATTAACTGGAGAGGATGCTCCTTGTAATTCTGTTGAATTGCAAAAAATGTAGTCTAATTTATTACTTCAAAGGGAATACTATGCATGGCATAATGGTTGTGATAAATTGCATCTCATTATAACCTCTTAGCTTTTTATACCACAAATATGACATTTATTCCTATCTCTTATTTATGTTCCCAAGGTTTACAGGTACTTTGGGTGAAAATGCAAGATAAGAAAGGTCTCTAGTGGAGACAGGCTCCATATGAGCTGATGATAGAAAGCTTAATATTGGTCGTTTTAAATAAAATAAATAAGGAGCTATGTTAACAGCCTGTGCATGATTAATTGTTGTTGCAGATTGTGCAAAGAAGTAGTTCGCTGTCTACTTGGAAGTTATCTTTATGAATCAGAAAAATTGTGTTTTTGGAAATCAGTCAAAAAATTAATCTGTAACCCTACAGGAGTGATTTGCTTTCAGATTAATTACAGTTCTTAGTGTGGAAAGCTGCAGGATCTAATAATATGTTTAGAGTTAAAAGTTATAGGGATCTCAAAACATGAGAAATGTATGACTAAAATGTGAGGCTGAATACCTCTGAAGGTGCCAAAGTGTGCGGAAGTGAATTGCCAGCGTTGAAAGTGGAATAAGCTTACCTAGGGAAGGGTTGAGGAGATAGTGCTGTAGAATCAAAAAATACTAGAGGTTCATTATTCTTAAAAATAATCTAGGACTTAGTAACAATAACTAATTTTGGAACCAATAACATGAACTGAAGCAGATTAAATTTCTTGTGTTTTGAAAACATGCATAGAGTACAAAAGAAGTCTTATCTTGAACCTTTCTTTTTTGTCTTTGATTATTGCTTGCTTTATCACTGTATGATCCTTTTTTTTCTACAATCTTTTAAAGGAAAGCAAGTCTTGCGCTCATTAGAAAAATGATACATTTTTGTTCTGAGGCGCTGCTGAAAGAGGTTTGTGACTCTGATGCTGGCCACAACCTGCCCACAATACTGGTTGAGATAACAGCTACAGTGCTTGATCAAGAGGTAGGAAGAATGAAAATGTTATCCTTTATGAATCCAGTACAAAAAAGGGAGTTATATTCATTGATTCCATGTATTTGTTAATAAATAACCCTAAAACTTTTACAGTGTCCATCTTTGACCACATGTACAGTTCAATGTGTAAAGTAACAAGAACTCCTTTGTTATTTTCTTTTCATCCCAATGTATTACAGGATGATGATGATGGCCATTTGTTAGCCTTGCAAATCATAAGGGATTTAGTGGATAAAGGTGGTGATCTTTTTCTAGACCAGCTGGCTAGACTTGGTGTAATTAGTAAAGTGTCAACTTTGGCGGGGCCGTCATCGGATGATGAAAATGAAGAGGAGTCTAAACCTGAGAAGGTAAGTGTATGGAATTGATTTATTAGCTTTATTTATTGCCATGAAACTGACAGTCCTAGTAAAACGTTCATGGTTACAAAAATCGGCAGGGCGAGGGAGATAGGATATTAAATTTATGCTTATTTTATACCACTTGCTTTAATAGTTTTCTTCTCTACCTGCCTTTTCTGCTAGCATATTATTATCTACTGAGTTTTCCTATTCATGCTTCCTTATGATCAAGTTGTTTGGCACTTGGTTTTGTCTAGTGTTTGGAAAGTGACTGGTAAACAAAATGAATCCTTCCTAAAGTATTTGTGTCAAAAGTGTATGTCTTTTGATGTTCATACATTAAATAATTCCAAATGTTTTAAATGTTGGTATCAAATATATTAAATATATAAAAAAAGAAAATAATTTTCTGCTTGATGAAAGCCATAAGTGCACATTGAAGTTATTTATCAATTTCCACGTCTTATTGCCAGTCAGATGAACTGAATGGATAACAGACTTCTTCTGTTACCAATTTAATTAAATTTATAGCTAATTCTTAAGTGTGTAATTAAACTTTTTTACTGTGGGGTTTGGTTTTCTGAGGTTTCTTGGGAGAGGTGCTTGGTTTTGGTTTTTAGGGGTTAAATATTAAAAGGCATATGGACATGGTCCTAGGTAACCAGTCATATGTAACCCTGCCTGAGCAGGAGTTTGGACTAGATGGCCTCTATACGTTTCTTCCAACCTCAGTCATTTTGTGATTCTTTTCTCACAGTTCAGATTTTGAACAGAGGTGGATGTTGCAGGCACTAGGCCATTGTTATTGTTGAGTAGATAAAGCTGCGTGTGAAAGGAAACTTCTAAGAAATATGTTATTCTATTAAAGAATACTTTTAAGGATACGTTTTACAGTCAGAAGTAATATAGTTCCTACACTTTTGGTTTGAATAATTTTTCTCTTCTAAAGAGAGAGTGTCTCCTCCTTTTAAGAATGTCTGTGTTTTTTGCTTTTTTTCCATTGGGGTTTTTTTCGTTTGTTTGGGGTTTCTTTTCCTTTTTTTTTTTTTTTTTTTTTTTTTTTTTTAATGGATTGGAGATTTTTTGTGGGTTCTTGTTATTGATTAGTACTATGTTATTACAGGAGGATGAACCACAGGAGGATGCTAAAGAACTGCAGCAGGGTAAACCATACCACTGGAGAGACTGGTCAATCATTAGGGGAAGGGACTGCCTGTATATCTGGAGTGATGCTGCAGCCCTGGAGCTATCTAATGGTAGCAATGGATGGTTCAGATTTATCTTGGATGGAAAGCTGGCCACAATGTATTCCAGTGGGAGCCCTGAAGGAGGATCCGATAGCTCAGGTAGACTTTTTGCAATTCAAGTCCAGGTTAAGTTTTGAGACTCTTACATTTGTTTATATAATTTGATTTGAGCTATTTTGTTTTGCAGGAATTGGCTTACTAAATAGTAAAGGATGTAAACAGGTGGAAGGTGGTCAGTTAATTGTGATGCATTTTATCAGATAGCATGTGGCCATAACTTGACTTTCTTGGTGAATTGTGTTAAGTAAACATCTTGCCAGTAAAAGCGTATTAACTTTTTGTTTTGATTCTTCTCCATGCATACTTAATTTTTTCACCCCAGTCATTAAAAGCTCTTTGTAGTGGCCATCCCAGGAAAAGCAGGTTGAAATGGTGATTGGTTGTTTGCTTCTAGCTAGCAGAATGAATTTGCATGTGTTTGAAGACAAAGTAATGGAAAGTTTCTCATCAAGATTGGGAAACAAATTACAGTGTCTTAATTTGTTTGTCGGAGAGAGGATAAGGGAACAGACCTTATGCACTAGCAATGCACAGCTGGTTCTGATTTTCTGTACAGAATACACAGCTTGTTCTGGGTGAAGGAACAACCCTCCTTTTATTGTTTCATCTCTTTTTGCAGCAGTTCATGCATTTATGAACCTGCAGACATAAAATGCTTTGCAATATTATTCTCTTTTCAATGAGCCATTGAGTAAAATAACAGAACATATTGTGATTCAGTATGGAAATGAAGTGCTAATGACTTCAAGTCATGCATCAAGTTTGGGGAAAGAAGACACAATACAATATAGGGTTTCTGATTATAATGTAGCTAGAAACCACTTATAGATTTATTGCATTTTTTGCTCAGAAAATGTGTCTTTGCACTCTTTTTAATAAGGTTAATGCCTTACAAGGTAAACAGATCCTGTGTTGAGATACTTGTTTATCATATAATACAATTTTAAGAACATTCATGAAGATAGGATTTTAAATTCTCATAGCCCCTGGATGCTGAATTTTTTGATTTTTGCTTCTGAATGGTCTGGGCAAGGAGATGAGACTATTTCTTTACAAGATGAGTGGAATGGTGAGAGCTCAGATGAATTTGGAGTGAAGAGAACTTAAAAGAAGTCAGATTGAGCATTTAGGATGTTACTTCAAATCAGTCTTTTGGAAAAGATTGAATAAATCCCAAGTTTTTTAGCAAGATACTTAGTCTGAATGCCATGAGGGGGAAGGAGCTAAACGTAGGATTAAATGAGCCTTCTTGCAATATGTAGTCAAATAGACATCTACTAAGATTGCTGATGTTGCAGTGTAATTTGCCTGAACTTTAACCATGAGCTCTAAGCATGCGCAGCAGCCTTTTTTACTTAAAAAATTAATATTTGTTAACTAAAATGACTACAGTTCAGTGTAGATTCAGAACAATATCATTAAATCCTGAACTGTACTATATGTTCTGTGGTCCTAAATCATTACTGATTAATCTCGTGATATACTTTTTAGTAATTTCCCAACTGGCAAGAATATAGAGGATTGAGTAGTGAAATCTGTTAGTGTGTATTGCATGATGAATTGGGGTGAGTGGTCAAGTATATATACTGTGAACATTTTGGAAGGTCTGTACTCACCCCTCTCCACATTAACTCTATACTTGTTTTGTTTGAATTTTTAGAAAAAAAAATTCAATGCAAAAATTGATATTCATTGGTAATTCTGAAGCTTTAAGTAAGTCTCAAAATTCTGTCCAAGGGAACCTGAAATTATTCCCAACCATGTAGAAATACAGTACTTTTGGTGCAGCATGCTATATAACAAATGTATTAAAATATAATTATGGAAATCTGAAAACCTTTAATTAGCAGAATTTTCATCTTGCATATCAAATTTCAATTATTTTTCTAAGCCTTCTCTGTTTATGCTATGAAATTTAAGCAATAAAAAATGTTGTGCCTCGAGTGCATATTTATTTTTGCATTATTTTATATTAATAAAAAAGGGCAGATTTAAAGAGCCTAGAGCTTATCATCGCAGCAAAACAGCAATAATCTTTAATTAGGTGTTTCCATGTTTACTTTAAATGGAATTTCTGAAAAGTTATATACTCAGACTTTTAATTATTAAAATACATATATATAATTTAATAAACGTTGATATTTTTTAATAATTTTTAAAATTTCTTATTCTGAAAACCTTCTTTTGAAAATAGTTCATGCTGGCTCATTCTGAGACCCCTTTTTCAAAGACTAAAAATTTGTACGGAGTTTCTTTGATCTTCCTAATTAGAATTGTAGTGATGAATTAATGCATCTGAATTGTATCTTTCAGAAACAGCTGCATTGTTGCATTGCAGCTAAGATGTGACTATAGAATAACCACTGTTGAGGTACAGAAATATACTACACCAAAATTTAGGACACTCTAAGACCCTTAATTTCAAACTTAATTTTGCATTGAATGTACTCAATTGTTTTGCTCTTGAAAAAAAATAAACTACATAATGATGGAAGCAGTTGTTGGAAAAAAACAAATTTGTTTCTTTTTAAATAGAAAGTAGGAGTGAGTTCCTTGAGAAGTTGCAGAGAGCTCGAAGCCAAGTAAAACCATCTACCACAAGCCAGCCAATTTTATCAACACCAGGGCCAACTAAACTTACTGTAGGAAACTGGTCACTGACCTGTTTAAAAGAAGGAGAAATTGCTATTCACAATTCTGATGGTCAGCAAGCTACAATACTGAAAGAAGACCTGCCAGGCTTTGTGTTTGAATCCAACAGAGGAACAAAGCATTCATTTACAGCTGAAACTTCCTTGGGTAAGTATGTAGGTATGTGTTATGTGCAGGTAGGAACAAGTGTATATCAGATAGTTTTTGTTGCTTTTCATGGCTATGAGAAAATGTGACTTTTCTAAAATCTATGTTGCAGGGTCAGAGTTTGTGACTGGCTGGACAGGCAAAAGAGGAAGAAAACTGAAATCTAAACTGGAGAAGACAAAACAAAAGGTTGGTGAGCATCTGTTTATACTTAGAATTTAATTGACTTTGTTTTATATTACAATATTCTTACGGAGGTGTAGTTTTCTCTTAGAGGATTAGAATCTCTGATTTTGACTAGATAGAATTTTATGTGATGCTTGAAGGGGAAAATATCAATCAGAAGAAAGCACTTCTTTGGGTGATTTTATCCAACAGTCTTAGTAAACTCTGTGCTCCTTTAGAGGAAAACGAATTTTTTTTTTAAAAATGTAGGAAAATCCAATCTTCCTGACTTGCATTTATATAATTCTTTAGGTTTTTTGATTTTTTTTTTTTTTTTGTCTTTATGCTACAAGAAAAGATGTTACAATCAATAGTACAATTGTTTCAGAGGCCTATAATATTCTGTTCGTCTGCATTGTTAAAAGTTGTGGTAGTGACACAAAATTAATAAACTCCCTCATTTTAGATATTTTTAAAATTCTTCTTTCTTCTCAAAATGAAGGGGGAAAAGAGAAACTAAGACATCAAATATTAAGCTCTTTACAAAAAAATCCACAAAACTTTACTATTTCATTATGCACATGGGTTTTTATTCTTCCCTTTTTGTTTGCCTGTTGTGGACTTAGTTTAAAAAAAAAAGACCAAGGTTGCAGTATCTGGGAGTATATTAACAGTCTCATTACAGTAAATTCTGACTTATGATTATCAAAATCCATTTGTAGGTACGCACTATGGCAAGAGATTTATATGATGATCATTTTAAAGCAGTTGAAAGTATGCCTCGAGGAGTAGTTGTAACACTGAGAAACATAGCAACACAGTTAGAGTCTGCATGGGAACTTCATGCAAACAGGCAGGTAAGTGTATCTTCTTTATTTTTAATGTATGACATCAGTGGATATCAGATAATGTTCAGACTAGTCTGTCACGATGCAGAGAAGAGTCATAGCATGTCTGCAGTGCGGGAAGTTTTAATGCATGTATTACCTAGTTAGGTACTTTCCTAGGACATTATTTTTCAACTGAAGAAAGTGGACAGATTACTTTGTTTCATGATAATCATCTTTTTGTCTTTCAGTGCATTGAGGGAGAAAATACTTGGAGAGATTTAATGAAGACTGCTCTGGAAAACTTAATTGTACTGTTGAAGGATGAGAATACTATTTCTCCATATGAAATGTGCAGTAGTGGCTTAGTTCAATCGCTGCTGACAGTTTTAAACAATGTGAGTTCATTGACATAAGTGTTTAAAGAAAAGCTTCCTAAAAATTAAGTTAAGGCATGTGCTGCAATTTAAAAGCTCCTTTATAAATCTGTCTTTTTCCTGTCTGGGTGAAAATTGGGCAGACTTGCTCCAGTTACTTGCCTGTCTGAGCCTTTGAAAATCTATAAATCAACTCTTGTTCAGGTCTAGTGGCTGATGATTAGCTTTTCACATACAGACTTTAAATCGGGATTTCAGTGAGACTACATAGATGTTTTTTGCCTGTTTAAAAATTAAATAAATTATATTAAGTGTAACTTGTTTTTTTTCCTCTTAGAATGTTGATTTGGATGTGAAACAAGACTGTAGTCAACTGGTAGAGAGAATAAATGTTTTCAAAACAGCATTCAGTGAAAACGAGGATGATGAAAGGTAAAAATAATACCAAACCAAGACAATCCCCTTTGAAACTGTGAAGCAGTATGGTATGTTTAAAGTAATTTGAAGACAAATTATGTGTTCTTTCCATTTCAATGGAATAGAAAATTGATCTTAAAAGACAGTATCTAATATCGAAGTAGCTCTAAGAGTCAACCTATAGATTGTGAGATAAAGTGACTTGCTCATCACTGCAGATAGGTGACCTTCTTACTGTGCTGTCACCATGTGAATACAACAGATACCATCAGTAGTGTGCTGAGATAGTTTCCTGATTTCTGAGATAGTGTAGAATTTTTTCTTTGTTTTATTTTGTGGTAACATAGTAACTATTCTCTTTCACAGTCGTCCAGCAGTTGCATTAATTCGAAAATTGATAGCAGTGTTAGAATCTATTGAACGTCTACCTCTCCACTTGTATGATACGCCAGGATCTACATACAATCTTCAGGTAAATGCACAGTGATAACAGCATATCACACTGAGTGATGCACAGCTGAAGGTTGTATGTTGCACACCTTGTCTGCAAGAATCACATTTTTGTAGATGTCGAATTAGGTAAAGAACAAACAAATTTTGGCATCTGTTTCCTCTAACACTTAAATGCATGGCTCTTCCTCTGCTGTCACTTTATCATTGTGAGGTAAAAGTAAATTTTAATTGAAGAGATAATGTATTTGTTCTTTTTGCCTTCATTTATTGTTGTCTTTATATAGGAACATGCCATCTAGTTCAAGGGCATGTTACTATGATTAAATACAATTATTAGTAAGAGCAGGGGATAGGCTTTAAAGGGTCTTGTCTACGGCTCTGTGTTCAATTGGTAATGCAAGATGTCTCCAGGCTCAGCAGCTTCTTATACAGGAAACTTGGGAGTTTGGCTATAAGTATTGTTTTTTCCCAGTTTACGTGGAGTCTACTTTTTTGTATTTGAAGGCGCAGTTCAGGATTTTGCAACATTGGTAGGGAAGTATAAATAGTTCTGTTTTCATGTTAAGTGTCAAGGAAATAGTTGCAAAAAGTTGCAAAACTACTGTTGCTGTTCAATACTTTTGAAAATAGTTTTCAGTTTCTTTATTATTATATTTGCTAGTCAACAAATACAAACTATGAAGACATAGGAAAAATGAGAAAATGGTAGCTGAGCATGTAATTGACTTATTTGTTGTCATAGTAAAGAAGTGTTTGGTTAATTGAAAAAGGATAGTAGGAAATTACTTTTTAAAGTGTTTCATTAGAATATAGTGCTTGTGTTAGAGCAACAAAGGTACTTGATAGGCCACTAAAGTGGTTGTAGTGAAATACACAGTTTTTGTTAAAATTCCGAAACCTAAACAGGAAAGCCTGTATTAATATTTAGCTGTTCTTTCAGATACTGACGAGGCGCTTGAGGTTTCGTTTGGAACGTGCCTCAGGGGAGACGTCTTTAATAGATAGAACTGGTAGAATGCTGAAGATGGAGCCATTGGCAACTGTTGAATCTCTAGAACAGTATCTCCTGAAAATGGTGAGCTGCATACCACACACAAAGTTCACAGGGAAAAGTTATATTCTGCTTCTTTAATATTTGATTTCTTTTCTTTCACATGTAGGTAGCAAAGCAATGGTACGACTTTGATAGAGCTTCATTTGTTTTTGTACGGAAACTACGAGAAGGCCAGACATTTGTGTTCAGGCATCAACATGATTTTGATGAAAATGGAATTATTTACTGGATTGGAACAAATGCAAAGTGAGTTTTTCAAACCTAGATATTTTAAAGTCAGACACAATAAACTATAATCCATGAGCCAGGATGGGAACGAAAAATTCATAATGAAATGAAATCTGTTATTCTCTTAGAAGTGGGAGGAATCTTTTAATCAATTGAATTACCTTTCTTTTGGATCTTCTTAAATAATAGAAAAATATTAATCGCTTGTGTTGAGAATTTGTTGGTACATTTCCCTAAGAAGATGGAGGAATGGGGAAGTTTGGGTCTTTGTTTTTGCTTGCCATGGTTCTGTTTGACTTTGTTGGTTTGGGTTTGTGTTTTTGGTTTGTTTTTTTTTTTCTTTGCTACAGTGTTTTAAAAAGCACAAACAGAGTGACATTTGGAACATACCTGAAGTTATCTAAAATTGTATTGATAATTTTGATGTGTGATAAACTCAGCTGTTATATACAATTTACAGTAAATGTTGAATGTTGCTGAAACCAGTTTAACTTAAGCAATAATTTAACAGTATATTTCTCTTTTTAAATACAGAACTGCATATGAGTGGGTAAATCCAGCAGCCTATGGATTAGTAGTGGTTACATCCTCAGAGGGAAGAAATCTGCCTTATGGTCGTTTGGAAGACATCCTGAGCCGTGACAGTTCAGCTCTCAATTGTCACACTAACGATGATAAGAATGCTTGGTTTGCCATAGATCTTGGCCTTTGGGTTGTACCATCAGCCTACACATTACGCCATGCTCGAGGTTATGGGCGATCTGCTCTCAGAAATTGGGTTTTCCAGGTATCGAAGGATGGACAGAACTGGACTACTTTGTATACTCATGTTGATGACTGTAGCCTCAATGAACCGGGGTATGTCAGTGTATTTTATCACTTTTCATAAAACTGAGTTCAGTTAAAAATCTACTTGACTGTAGACTAATTTAATGTGTACTGTGGTTGTAATAATGTCTCTTTCTAAAGAAGTGACAAGTGATACAAATTATCAAGGATGGGCTGGAGAATAAGTGATTAATAGGTTCTCTGTGTGGTTCACATAATGGTATTTGTGCTTTTCCATCACTGTAAATGTTGCTTTTACTTTTTTTTTTTTTTTTTTTTTTTGACAAAATTATAACACCAACACTCATCCAAGGTTTGCCCTAGTGTTAATAGGTTTATCTATCTTGTAATATGTATATATGATCAGTGTTACAGTTTTGTTTGCTTTGGTACAAAGGGTTTTTGGTTTTGCCTTTTTTTTTCTCCTGTTACCTACCAATACCCCTTTCTAATAAACTTAAAGGTCTACAGCAACGTGGCCTTTAGATCCACCAAAAGATGAGAAACAAGGTTGGAGACACGTTAGAATAAAACAGATGGGAAAGAATGCCAGTGGGCAAACACACTACCTCTCCCTATCTGGATTTGAACTTTATGGCACTGTGAATGGAGTATGTGAAGATCAGCTGGGTAAGAAAAAGAACATGTATATCCTATTTGCTCCTTTAAAATGCTAATGAGCGTACAATATAAAAATCAGTGTGAAAAAGGAGGCTAACTTTTGTAGTTGAATTTGCTTAGAAATAAGCTCAAAATTGTTCCCCATTCAATATTTTTAAGTCTTTTCAATTTACATTTCTTGTAGGAAAAGCTGCTAAAGAAGCTGAAGCCAATCTGAGGAGGCAGCGACGTCTGGTCCGTTCTCAAGTATTAAAATACATGGTTCCAGGAGCTCGTGTAATCAGAGGCATTGATTGGAAATGGAGAGATCAGGATGGAAGCCCACAGGGTGAAGGCACTGTTACAGGAGAACTACATAATGGTGAGCATGAATTTATAGATGTTTGTTGCATGATTACATCATGCAGAATGGGTAGCATTAAAGTACTTCCTTTTTAATGCCTTGATAAAGTTGATAAAAGTTTAAATACTTAGGAGGGAAGAAGCTTAGAATACTACAACTGTTGGGGTCCATTTGTGAAATTCTGTTTGAGCACATGAAAAAAATTCTTGCTGTAAATGAAAATTTTGTACAGCTTTGGTTAATTAAAATATTAATCTGCTATTCAATTAATTTATTTAATTAAAATTTGAAACCGTTATTTAGACATCTGTTACAAGCTATATGAAGGTGAGTGATGCAAACTGATAAATTAAGCTTTGGGCCTGCAAAATCTGTAATTACCTTCCTCATTTCTTCTAGCTGAGCATTTGCAATATTTTTCATGACTTTTGTTATATCCTATACCTTTCCTACCTTGCAAGCTTCTTTGGGATCTAGGTTTTGTTTTTTAGTTAAAGCATGAAAATTTATTAACTTAAGGAGCAAAATAAAAACGTGCAACAGCCAGGGATGTCGGTACTCAGAGAATTAAATTATTGAAGAGGCTCCAGGAGAAGTGAACATGCTTTTCCTTTTTTTGCAAGGGAAATGAAACACCATTTCCCTTCTCTTCCCCCTGTTTTGAGGTACAAGGCTTGCCTTGTTTCTGAAGCCAGTTTTAGGTTCATTTTTAGTTAGACTTCTTCTAGTTTTTTGAGTTGTCAGCTCTCAAACTTGGAGAAATCTCTAAAGTACAATCCCTTAAAATAATTTGAAACTGAACTTTATTTAAGCTGTTCAGTACAGCTTGTGGGGAAGTCTTCCATCATCCATAGATTTTTCATATCAGATGCAACAGTATCCATAGCTACATTGTAACTTGGAAGACTTCAGGTATTATTGGTGAGTAGTATTCTGCCAAATCAGTGGTTTTGTTCCTATGTTTCAGTAAAACTTTCCCATTTAACCATAGGAGAAATTGAGGTTCGTTTATCAAATGGTGATGCCAAACCATCTCATTCCTGTAACATCTTTTTTTCATATAGAATTTAAAATAGTATCTAATTTACTTTTTTGGTTGTTCACAAGTGTAGACAAATATTAACTTGTTTTATGCCTGTAATGATGGAGCAGTGCAACTTTGAGGAAATAACATGTACTTTAAACTTGTTCAGATTTACAATTGCTTGTAATTAATACTTTAGGTAAAGGAACTATACAAAACAAAACCATTTATTTAGTTATGCTTTGAAAAAATACCTGGTTCAGATATTCATAAAGGGGAAAAATTATACTGTTGAACTACAATATTTGTTTAAAAAGGCAAATAAATTGTAGAAGAAAAAAAATTGAGATTTGCTTCACAACTTTACCCTTCAAAGGTTTAGTGTCATGAAGCTACTCAACTATAGCTTTTGAAGAAGGAATAAAATCATACAAGAATAACATGATCTAGACTTGCTCATTTGGGGACGAGATGTCTTCTTATCATATATGAAAACTTTACCATTTTAACTCCTTTTCCTCCAGAGTGATATTTGTAAATAGCAAATTGCTTGAGATCATCTGTTTTGATCTAGGAGTGGTGACTTTTGGATGGTTAAAAGCTGAAGGTGCACATGACAGTAATAAAAAGAATATTTTACTTGATATTAGCTCTTTTCTGTTTTAATAAAGAAAAATGTGTTTATCTGTACCTGATACTTGTTTTGACTTTGTCTGAGGTTGCAGAAGATTACTAAGATTTAGAGATTTCATTTTTGGATGAAATGTATTTCAGTTAAATAGTTCCACCAATATTTGTTGCAGTTAAGATACAGTGAGAAATATTAGAAGGAATTTTTTAGGTGACTCTTAGATTGTGATACATATTTAGACAAGTAAAAATAAATCATTTTGCCCCCATTTCTGTCCTAGTTAGCTAAATTTTGTATGTTACCCTCATTATTGCAGATTTATTATATTTAGCTGATAAAATTTTTGCTACTCAAAATAATCGTTTAATGAAGGAACAGGAAAAGTAGCATCTCTTTGGAGTTTTGTTCTCCTCCCAGGATAGTTTTTTTTCTATTAAACATATTCTCTTTGCAACCTTGAAATTTTACTTGATGTAGCCCTTACTGATTGCCATAAAAAATTTTTATGAATAAGGAATGTTCGAGTATGTGTGTGTAACTTACTGAACTAAAAAGTTGTGTATCCTAAATTAATTCTTTCAATTTAAGAATAAGAAATTTCAAACCAAGCAGTTTTATGACATGTCTTCTGTTGGGTGAATATGCTTATCCACGAGCACCCAACAAAAAATTGTTATTGAATATCCTTGTAATGATTACAGCTTCTTGAGAGATGCTAGTAAAGTTATGATACGTTTTAATATACATTTTTGTTATTAGAGAATCCAGTTTTGATAGATACTAATAAAATTTTGAAAGATTCTAGTAAATCAGGTTCCTTTCTGAAGGAAACTTTTTTTTTGGCTGGATTCTGTGATCCTGAAGATTAAGGCGGCAAGAATGACCAGCCTCCAAATTGACAACATTACAGAATAATAAATTGTTTAGATTTAACACTTCCTTTTTAATTGGCATTAAGGGCTACTTAGTGATTTCATTGATTCAGAGATGCAGCCCTTATGAGAAGCTGATCCCACATTGTGGAGCTACTGTCTGACACGCCTCCTGTCTGCTTTCTGCTGGATCTCACAAACTCCTGTCCCTTTCCAGGCTGGATTGATGTCACCTGGGATGCTGGTGGCTCTAACTCTTACCGTATGGGCGCAGAAGGAAAGTTTGACCTCAAGCTTGCACCAGGGTACGACCCTGATTCAGCGGCATCACCCAAACCTGTTTCATCCACTGTTTCAGGCACAACGCAGTCATGGAGCAGCTTGGTGAAAAACAACTGTCCAGACAAGACGACTGCTGCTGCAGGCTCCTCAAGTAGAAAAGGAAGCAGCAGTTCTGTGTGTAGCGTGGCAAGTAGCAGCGACATCAGCTTGGGTTCGACCAAAATGGAGCGGAGATCAGAAAGTGTATTGGAACAAAATATAGTTTCAGGCACTGACGTCCATGAACCAATTGTTGTTCTGTCTTCTGCTGATAGTGTGCCTCAGGCTGACATAGGGTCATCTTCCAGTGCAAGCACCAGCACCTTAACAGCGGACATGGGAAACGAAAATGCAGAGAGGAAGTTAGGTCCTGATAACTCAATACGTACTCCTGGGGAGTCCAGTGCTATATCCATGGGAATTGTTAGCGTAAGCTCTCCTGATGTGAGTTCAGTCTCTGAACTGACTAATAAGGAAGCAGCTTCCCAACGACCCCTAAGCTCTTCAGCGAGTAACAGACTCTCAGTCAGTTCTTTGTTGGCTGCTGGGGCACCCATGAGCTCCAGTGCGAGTGTTCCGAACTTATCATCTCGAGAGACTTCTAGCCTGGAGTCCTTTGTGCGAAGAGTGGCAAACATAGCACGTACCAATGCCACAAACAACATGAATTTAAGCCGGAGTAGCAGTGATAACAATACTAATACTTTGGGAAGAAACGTTGTGAGTACTGCAAGTAAGTAAACTATTTTTATTTTTAGTTGAGGATTTTGTTATTTCTTTGGCTTTCATTACACTTGTTTGGATTGTGTTGGCCTAATGTACTTAGAGCAGCCTTGACCTTGTGTGTACCTGTAGAACTCATGAAGGACTCAGAGTTCCTGTCAGCTGAAGTGTTACATTGCCCTGTGATATCAGATCACAGGAACCCATCAAACAGAAAGAAATTTGAAGTTGATGATTGAAATTGATGTTGATTATATGTTTAAGGAGAGAGTATGATTTAGTCCAAGAGGATCAAAGTCTAGCAACATTAGCTATTGTCAGGTACTTAGGCTTTCTGATATGTGTAGACTCTGCATATTTCTGTTATTTTTCCATTTTCCTCAGGAAGAGCAGTTTGTGCATATTGTGAAGTGTCTCAGCATAGCAGCTAATGACACTGTACAAAAGAAAAAGAACTACAGTATAATGAAATGTTAGGAGATTTGTGATTCTGTCAACCTGCATAAGATAATGTACTCTAATACTGAGTGTGTTTTCTAGAGATGGTATGGTCATTTAGGCTTAGATTCAGTGAACTCTTCAGGCATATTAAATGTAAGGAGGTTTGTAGTTAACAGTGTTTTAAATGACATTATGTACATGCTTTAACATTTGCATATTCTCAGATTATATGTAGGAGCAAGGTATTAGCAAGGTAAGTTGTAAACCTGCTTATTGAGTTCACTCTTTTTCAAGCATGCTCCCATTAAAGTTGTTACTTCTTAGGTATTTTGTTCTCTGATGGTGATAGTATTTTAAACACAGAACTGCATTTCATGGGGTAAGCAGGTTAGAAAATGTGAAATTACCCAAGCTAGAAAAGAGCATAAATTTCTTGTTAAGCTTTCATGCTTGTCATGTTTGTCTGTGAAGCTGATGAAGGGTCTGGAACAGCTGAGGGTTGTTTAGCCTGGAGAAAAGGAGGCTTGAAAGAAATATTGCTCTCTGCAACTACCTGAAAGAAGTTTGTAGTGAGGTGAGGGAAGCCTCTCTTTGCAAGCAGGAAGTGACAGGGGAGGTTGAGATTAAATACTAGGAAAAATTTCCTCATTGGAAGGGTGGTCAAGCACTGGAATCGGCGGCTCAGGGAAGTGGTATCACCATCCCTAAAAGTATTCAGAAGCTGTGTAGAAGTGGCACCTGGGACCATAGTTTAGCAGTGAACATGGCAGTGCTGGGCTAACATCTGAACTTATTCTTTGAGGTCTCTTCTAACCTTAACAATTCTATGACTATGCTTCCTTATTTAGAAATGTGATAATTGCTTTTAGCATTTTAAAATATTTTTGAATGCCAAATGTTTTCTTTTTTTGATGGGGAGATTTTTTTCAATGTATCCTTAAATTCATGTTGTGATACTGGAGATGAGGGTGAATCTTCTGCAGCTTGCAGTAAAAATGTAAGGTACTCAAAGAAACCTTTCAGTAATTGAACCTCTTATAGACAAATAGTGACTCTGGTTTTGGAGTAGTTCTGTATTGAGGGGAGAGAAAAAAGACCACCTTTGAAAAACATGGTAAAATATTTCAACAGCATATTTAAAATTTTATGGATATTTGATACTATGCACTGCAAAAGTTAGAAATAAGAATGGGGCATCTTAAAAATTTAATTCTGTGATGGAAATAGTAATACTTTATATTATTCTTCATGTAAGAGTTATTTTGGTTTATACTTTTTATATGAATAGAAACTACAAATGGTAACTCGTGTTCCTAAAAGAGATCAGAGACTGAATTTGAGCAATCTCACCAGAGTTCAGTTAGAGCATTGTAAAAAACATGATTTTTTTATTTAAAAAAAAAAAAATTTGGGTTTTTAGCCTGTTCAGGTTAAAAAAACCCAACCAACCAAAGACCAACCAAACCAAAAACTCCCACCATCAAACAAACCACCCACAACAACCCAACACCCCAAAAATCAAGACTGAAATCATCGCTAGATAAGTCTTTCTGGACTTTCAGTACTAGTTGTATTGAAAACATCAGTATTTTCCAGAAGCTAAGTGATGTCTAGAGTAGCCAATTTCCATTTGCTCTTGAATTCACTGCAAATGAAATGCTGGTGCTTAATGGCTTTTTCTGTTTACTGTAACAGTAAAGAGTTTGCTCTTATTAATTATCAGAGGGTGAAAGATGTGAATACTGAGCAACGTATTTTCAAGCTCTTGAATAACAAAATAAAAACACTTTGGTTTTTCATTTCCATGCTTTCATAGAGAAGAACATAAGGTTATTAACAACCCTAAATTTAAAATTTGCATTTTCCTTTATTGGTATACTATTATTTCACACTCCCCTGCATTGTTATAATTTTGTTTGAATAATGTTGGCTATGTTTTTAAGGGGCAGGGATGTATGTAAGTAACTGTATGTACAGAAAAGGAAAACAGAGACAGTAACATTTGTTTTTCACAGAAAGCTACCAAATTCACTTAGGGAAAGAAGCTTTGTTATATCCTTCTTCCAGGGTAGTAACTTTTGCAAACTTTGGTAATGATATGGAATGCAGAGATAGGGGTTGTTGTTTTTGTGTTTTTTTTTTTTTTATTTTTTACTTTTAATTTTTTAATTTTATTTTTTTTATTTAAAGCTATTTCTCAGTTTACATAAATGGCAATAATGAATTTTTTTTCTTTTAAAACTGAAAAACTTGCATTTGATAAAGTTCAGAAAAAGTTGATTGAAAAACTTAAGGCTTCTTAGTATAGATGACTCCTCAACTTTTTGTCTACAAGCTTGTGCTTAATCTACTTGTTTAAAGATAAGCGTGTGAGAACGTATCTTGCAGACTGGGATATAAATGTGTAGTTGCACATATGTATAACTCATACTCAGTTATGTACACTATCTGAAATTATTTCTGTTGAGTCTACAGTGAATTCAGTTTTGTTTCAGTTATTCACTAAAATGTATTTACTGTTTAATTGAATGTACAGTAAGGGAACATTTTAGTTGTTGCTTGCTAATTCTGAAAATTATAAATAATCCAACATAAGTCATGTTTCACAGTACTGTCAGTTCAGGCTTGTTGCCTGTGATGAACATATATTTTAGTAGTTATGTGAAAAATAACAAGTCATAACTAATTTAAAAACCTTGAAAAATGCACAATAATCACAGTTTTAGTATGTTTTATGTTTTAGTATTTTCTGTTCCCAATTCGCTTATATATAATCAACTTGTTTGCACTATATGATGTTGTAATTTAGATGTTAAATTTCATTTTAGGCTTAAAGACAGATCACAATGTTGGAGTAATAGATTTCAGAAATTCTCTATGTATGTTGAAAATGAAATTAAATAATTCCAGATTTATAGTGGGATTTTGGGGATTTATTTGATAAAATTATTTATTTAAAATGTTTGCAAGGGAGTAAGCTCAGAAGTGGGCATCTATGTTGTAAGGTGCATTTTTGTATTGGGAAATCCTTCCCCTTTATAGTCTGTTGTTCTTTATTATAATATAACACACTGATAATTTTTCAACCCCCAATATATTTTTCAACACAGGAGTCATGCATGTAAGTTGTATTCTTCAAGTCATCAAATCATTTATTTTATCTTACCATATCTTTATCTATAGCTTCTCCTCTTATGGGTGCCCAAAGTTTTCCTAATCTGACTACAACTGGTACCACATCAACAGTGACCATGTCTACATCCAGTGTTACTAGCAGCAGCAATGTAGCTACAGCAACTACAGTTTTATCTGTTGGTCAGTCGCTTAGTAATACTCTAACTACTAGCCTAACATCAACATCTAGTGAGAGCGATACAGGGCAGGAGGCAGAATATTCTTTATATGGTAAGTTTCATTTTTAAATGAACATAAGCATTAGACTTCCCATTAATAACTTTTGCTTTTATCCCATTGTTATGATTTTCTCATATAGTAGTTTATTTACTGAAAAGTATTTGAAAGTTGATCTGTTCATATGTTAACTAATTCTGTAAGGCAGTAAGTAAAATCATGTTAACATTAGAAGTATTTCCTTATGTTTTCAAATCTTTATTTTCTGCAGTTTCTATCCCATATTATTATTATTTATGGTATAGTTTATCTAAGCACTTGAATGTTTTCCCTCATCAAGTTTAGTTCCTAATGTAGTTTGCATATGTACTTCTAATTACAATCAAAATGTTACTTTTTGTTGTGTTGTATAGGCATGCTACATGCGCACTCTGATAGCTTGTATTACTATAATTGAAAAACATCCACCATTAGGCACATTGTACCCTTAAAATAGTTTCCAGATATCTCAATACCATAACAGTATTTGCAAAAAATTGGAAAAAAACCACAAAAATTGTCAGGAAGAATGAAATTGCATTTAACAAGCAGATCCAGAGTTGTGTGGATGCTATACCCTAGAAACAGACTTTAGGACAGAAGTTACTTGAGGCATGTGAATACAGTGAAAAAAGATTTAGATAATTTGGTCAGTAGTACATAGGAATCAATCTGATAAAATGAAGTAAAGAAAAACCTGGCTTGGGTGTGGGAAAATACTTCTTAATGTAAGGTTTATTGAATTGTGAGATATTCTTGAAAGAAAGATGCTTGATTTATTTAAAATGTTGTTGTATTATGATTGTGTTCTATTTTGTTGCCTATTGAAATTAATTGAAAAATTACTGGTTTCAATGGGTATTGGAAGTGAACTGTTTGGAGGCAGTTGATTAATATAATTGCATATATCTTTTCCCTTTACTCTTTTAATTAAGTCTAATTTGATACTGTGATTGGGTGGCACGTCTTAAAATATATCCCCAACAACTGAGCAAATAGAGTGCATTCATCTATAAGTAGGGATGGTAGTAACAATACAAAGGGTATTTGGGTGGTATAGATGTTTTCTATGTGCACAGAAAAATATAAAAGTTCAAAGCTTCATCCCAGTCCACTTTGATTGCTATGAACTTCTTTTCTGGTTTTGGGAGGTTGTTTTTTAAATCTTTATGCTAAGTGAGTAAAATGAAACTTTGCCTTCAACTTCCTGTTACAGTAATTAATTAGCAATTGAATCTTTAAAATACCACTCTTAGACGTTCATCTTATATGTCCTTTACATTGTAAGTTAAGGTCTAAATCACACATTTTTAGTGGAAATTGCATCTCTCACCTGTTTTTAAATTGTTGAGATAGAAACAGACAATATGCATTTGTGCACTATTTTCTGGTGGTCTGTAATCTAAAACAAGTGTAATTATAAAATGTAATCAAATGAGAAACAAATCACTTTTGCTGATCACTACTAATTGTGATCCAATAGCAAGGGCTTCTATAGTTGTTCTATTGGTTAGATGGATGTTTAACAGGTGTATGCTTTCAGCACAGCTTTTATTCCTGTTAAGCAATGAGCAATATTTTAGTTTTCTTTTTCTGGTTTAAGTGAGATTTGTTTTTTCACTCGTCTCAATGCTTCTGTTCCTTATTTTAAAAATTCTGCTTTAAAAGTTATTCTTGTCTTTTGTTCTGTATGTAAATATATGTATGTGTTATAGATTTTCTTGATAGCTGCCGAGCTAGTACTCTTTTGGCAGAGTTGGATGATGATGAGGATCTACCTGAACCAGATGAAGAAGATGATGAAAATGAAGATGATAACCAAGAAGATCAAGAATATGAAGAAGTTATGGTATGGTATAGTTAGCGTTGATGGTATCTTAATTGACTAACAGGTGCTTTAAAAAGCCACAGATATTTTTTTGCAATAGGAAATCCTAGCTACAATATCTCCATTAGTTAAAACAAATTTATTTAGATTTATTTAGTTTCTTGCATATAGTCAAAAACACAAGAAAAGTGTTTTTAAACACCAGCATACCCAATACCTTACAGCTCAGAATTAATGCCTTAAAACCAGGCTGGGAACAAGTTGACAGACAGTAGAAATGATGGATCACTAGTTCACAGGCTGATGAAATGGTGTAACTGTGATATGCTGCTGCATTTTGTACTGATTCAGTTCTGGGGTATGTTTAACTGTAGGCCTGTATGAAGCAAGAGTTTGCCAGAGGAAATATCTCTCTTCTCAAGAATACCCCCAAAACTGCAAAAAAAACCCCAATGGGGTAGGGGCTAAACCCAGCATGGTAGTTCACATGGTTCTTGCCTACACTGTCATGAGCTCTGCCTTTTCATATCTTTATATCTTTACTGATATTAGTAGTGCTTAGTCTTCTACCATTGCTGAAGTGGTCAGAATGAATATTGCAAGATCTAAGAGGAAAAATAGAAGGCTTCACTAACATTAACTTAGTGTTTTACATAATAAATATAAATATTGTTTTTTGGAATTATAGAAGCTTCATCTTGTAATTAATATGCAAATATTTATTTCATTTGATCAAAATTATTTAGCATTTTAACTTACTATGTTTATGGTTTTAATAGAAATTCGGGCACATGACTAAGCATCTTGTTGTTTCACCTTCTGCAGAAAGATACAAAGTTAGGAAAGAAACCCAAGCCTACCATCTGCAATGGGAACAGTAACTTTCGTTCCTCGAATGTTGACCAGTTTTTATAAATTATTAAATGGAGTTACTATTGTTGGTCACAGGAAGTGTCAGAAATAGCTAAAATAGACTTTGCTTTAGGTTACACAGCAAGAAGCGGGTCTGGAAAAGAAAATTTTCCTTTCTTGGGTTCTAGTACCATTCCCTTTGATATACCGTGCAATTCTTCTCAATGAGAAGTTGAACAGATTAAAAGCTTGTTGCAGAAAATTAATAACCAATTAATACTTGTTAAAGCTTATTGAATTTGTTTTCCCATAAAAATAATTCTAGTATTTTGATACTTGATTTAATCTCTGAATAAAATGTGTATACATTATATATCAATATATGTGTAAAAAGTACTTCTTGTTTAAAAAAAAAAAAAAAGTTTATTTTGATGTCATTGGATATATTTGAACCTCTGGTATTGTAAAGTTTGTGGAATACACAAAACATCTACACCAAGTTTGGTCTACAGTACTATGTACTTTCCTATGTTCTTATGCTTCATGGAAAATTTATTTCTTTCCAGAAACTATAAATAGACCTGTGCCAGGTTTGATTTATTTTATGTGAATTTTATAGAGAAAATTAACATAATGAAGGCATAATGAAACGGCAGAATGGGTAAGGTTGACAAGAACCACAGTGGTCCAGCCTCCGTGCTGGAACACATCCTAGAACAAATGGCACAGGATTGTGTCCAGACGGTTCTTGAATATCTCCAGGCTGGCACACAATCTGTCTCAGTGTGTGTTTACTCACACAGTAAAGTTCTTCCTCGTGCTCAGGTGGAACTTCCTGTGTGTCAGTTTCTCTCTTGTCCTATTGCTTGGCACCACTGAGAAGAGCCTAGATCCATCTTTTTGATACTGTCTCATCAGATACTGACAGACATTGATGAGGTCCTCTCTCATTTGCTTCTTCTTGAGGGTGAACAGGCTCAGCTTTTCCAGCCTTTCCCCATAAGAAAGATGCTCCAGTTCCTTAATCATATTTGTAGCCTTCATGAGGCTCATGTCTCTCCTAGCTGAGGAGGCCAGAACTAGATACAGCACTCCGGATGAGCCTTACCAGAGATGAATAGAGTTGCAGTTTAGTTTGTGACTGCTGTATTCATAAACTCTCAATTTTTTTATCAAATTTTTCTCTTTAGCAGAATAAAAAAAAACCAACTGGGTTTTTTGGGTTTTTTTCTGTTTGTTTAGGAAGAGGAGGAGTATGAAACCAAAGGAGGCCGTAGAAGAACATGGGATGATGATTATGTACTGAAACGGCAGTTTTCTGCTTTGGTTCCTGCTTTTGACCCAAGACCTGGTCGTACTAATGTGCAACAGACAACTGACCTAGAAATCCCTCCACCAGGTATACTGACCAAATATGTGTTGCTTAATCTGGCTTTAGGATGGAGATTCAGTGTTAAGGGCCCACTGGATCTGGGGATGCTACCATTATTAATCAGTACAACATGCTTTTGTGTGTTGCTTTTCTGTGTTTGAATGAGAGTCTCATCTATCTCTACAGATCTAAGCATTATTGAGGGAGAGTGCTGCGTAAAATAAGCAAATCTAGGAATTTAATTAGGATCATCTCTTACCATGATAAATAATAAAAATCTCTTGATATGTTAAAGATGTGATAAAGATTCCTGGTTCAACCTGCAGGGACTTAACTGTGTTAGAGTTACCCAGAATAGATTTGATTGGAGAAGGTGTGCTGAAACAGTGCAAAGCTGAGGCAGGGGCAGGGTAATGCAGTGATGGAGCAGTGTGTACAGTCAGCAGCACAGCAACTGATCTTGCTACTTGGCTCCTTAGTTCATTCTTATTCAGAGCTGTGGATGTACTCAATGTTCACTACAGAGAGGAATAAGAAGGTTTTAGCATATGTGGAAATAAGCCACTGCTTATTTTGAAGAACTGAAAGGAAGGTACAGTGTAGGAAAAGAAGTATGCATGTGCTGTGATAATATCTAAGGTGTTACCAAGATAGAGGGATCAGCAGGGATTCAGAAATTCCTGTTAATTTTACTCCCATAAAGAAATGGTTCAGTCATAATTTAGTTCATCGTTAGAACTCTCTCTCATCTCTTTGGCATGTGCACAGTAAGTCAGTACACTTCCTTATAGAACCATGTTATTGATGTTTAAGCCACCTTGTCATGTATTATGTTTTGTGTTAAGGGTTCTCAAATTATTTTTGCAGGTACACCTCATTCAGAGCTCTTGGAAGAGGTTGAGTGCATGCCTTCACCACGTTTAGCACTTACCTTGAAAGTTTCGGGTCTTGGAACAACTCGAGAAGTAGAACTGCCCCTAACAAACTTCCGATCTACCATCTTTTACTATGTACAGAAATTGTTACAGCTTTCCTGTAATGGCAGTGTGAAATCTGACAAACTTAGACGTATTTGGGAGCCAACATACACGTAAGCTCACCAGTTCTTTATTCTGTGTAGAGAACACTGTGACTGATTAGGAAATGGATGTTAATTTTTTAACTCCTCCTCTGTAATAAGCAATGCTAGAATTAAATTTTTTTTTTGTTTATCAGGATGTTATTACTGGTTTTAAAACTACAGCTGTGCCTGCAAAACCACGGAAAAAAATCATAACCTTTAGGGATCTTGGAAAATTCCCATGGGGTTATAGTCCTAGCAAAAAATGAAGTCCAGGAGAGTTCATTTCAAGGATCACTTCCTCCAGACTCAAGAACAGTCCATCCCAAAATGTAGGAAGTCAGGCAGAGTCAGTAGGAGACCTGCATGGATGAACGAAAAAGTTTGAAAGGGAAGCGTGCAAGGAGTAGAAGGGTCAAGTGATCTAGGAGGAATCCTAGTTGTTCCATCTTGAAGGCAGAGCATTAGGAAAGCCAGAGCACATCTGGAGTTGAATCTGAATCTGGTGATATGTGAATGGCAAAAGGTTAGTGAACACTTACTCAACCTACAAGTCCATGGGACCCAATGGAATGTACCCACAGGAGCTGGCCATTCTCTCTTATCTTTGGAAGGTAATGAGGATTGGGAGATATTTCTGAGGACTGGAGAAAAGGGAGTGTCATTCTTGCCTCTCACAAAGGCAGGAAAGATCTAGGGGACTACAAACTGGTCACTCTTTCATCCCTGGAAAGGTGATGGAGATAGTCCTGGAAACCATTTTCAAACAATGAAGGATAAGGTGATTGGAAGTACGTGGCATGGATTTATGAACAGAAAATCCTGCTTAACCAGCCTTATAGCCTTCTATTATATGCCTAGCTCAGTGGATGAGAAGAGAGCAGCAGATGTTATTTCCTCAACTTTAGGAAGGCTTTCAGTGCTTTCTTTCTTACTGACAAACTTCAAAAGCATGGACTAGATAGTGTCTGAAAAATACCTGAACTGCTGGGTTCAGATGGTTGTGGTCCTTGGTGTAAGGGCCAGCTAGTGTACCCCAAGGGTTGATATGAATCCAGATGTTTAAGCATCTACTTTAGTGGACTGTGATTGGACAGAGCAGACCCTCAGCTTCCAGGCAGAACAGAACTGGAGAGGTGTCACTGTTGGACCAGATGGTTGTGCTGCCATTCTAAGAGACCTCATCATGCTAGAGAAATGGGGAGTTTGGTGAAATTTCACAAAGGGAGATGTAAAGTCTATCAGCTGGGGAAAAGTAACTCTCCATGTGCCAGTTGAGGCTAGGGGCCAGCTGGCTGGAAAAGAGGTTGGTGAAAAAGGCCCTCAGGGTTCAGGTGGACATAAAGTTAAACATGACCCAGCTATGGACCCCAGTAGCAAAGATGATCAGCAGCATCCTGGGCTGCATTAGGAAAGTTGAGTGAGGTGATCATCCCCATCTTCTCAGCACTGGAGAGACACACTTGCAGTGCTACATCCCAGTTCCGGGCTCCTCACCACAGAGAGACATGGACACTGGAGTGAGTCTAGCAAAGGGCTGTTAGAATGATCTCATTCCAGTGTATGAATAGCTGATGAAGGACACTGGGAAGCCAGACTGTGGACTTTTCTTTGTTGTGACATGTGAAAAGACAAGAAGAAAAAGGGGCTCAAACTGAAATACAGGAAATTCTATTTAAACAAGATATTTGAGGGCCCTTCCTACCTCAGCTATTCTCTCAATGTTAATTTGACCTTACTAGCTTTATAGTAATAGGCAGGAATTGTACGACTATACCATGGGGAGTGTTTTCCATTTACTGCCCTAATCAGTGTAATTGCTGTCATACTAGAAGAATAAGGTGTATGAAAGCAACAGCTGCAGTAAGGAGGAGTGCAGTATTTTTAACTGTAGTTCAGATTTCATCAGTGCTTGTGTGTTGCACCTATTTTTTGAGTTGCCTTCTGTCAAAAATTGCATGCTGTAGCAAACCGTTTTCCACTTAGAAAACATAAGAAATAGTTGTAAATGTGCATATCTTCTAAGTTAATGCACAGCTAGTTTCCCTAGGACTTCAAAATTTTAAGAAGTTGGTGTACGTGTACTGAAAAATCTCAAGATGGTTTTGAAAATTGGCACAATGAAGGTTGTTTGATTACTCAAGTCTCACTTAAGGAAACATAAATACTTTGCAAGTAAATACTAACATCATGAAAATAAAGCTTAAGAACTTTGCTGTCTCAGGGCACCTCAGATGTCCTGTGCAGCAAAGAGCAGCTGCTGTTGCTGTTTTACATCACATTATCTAAATGTCACTTATACCTAACAAGTCAATGTATAACCTCAGAATTTAGAGGATGTGCTATGAGTATGAAATACTAACTAATTGTTTTGCTGTCTAGAATCATGTACAGAGAAATGAAGGATTCTGATAAAGAGAAAGAAAGTGGAAAAATGGTAAGACCTACTTCTATGCCTTCGTGTTTTATGGCTGCTTTAAGAAAAGCAAAAGGAATACTATTGCAGTTTTTGAAATGCTACATTAAAAAAAACTAACAGTTTTCAATTTCTTAAAGAATATTAGTGAGTATATTTGTAAATGCATGCTCCTTTAAAAAAAAGACATTACATATTGCATGTGAAATCTTAAAAGACTTTACAATCAGGAAAAACCAACGTTTGGTGGTTCCTGTTGTAGGGTTGCTGGTCAGTAGAGCATGTGGAGCAGTACCTTGGCACTGATGAATTACCAAAGAATGACTTGATAACCTACCTGCAGAAGAATGCAGACTCAGCTTTCCTGCGCCACTGGAAATTAACCGGCACTAATAAAAGTATTAGGAAAAACAGAAATTGCTCCCAGCTCATAGCTGCATACAAGGTATATGTCTGCATCCAACCTTTTTTTTATTATGAATGGCTGTGTGCTTTGTTTTGCAGCTTTAAAGATCCTTGTGGAGGGAGAGCCATGGTATTTATAGGGAAGTTGAATGTTCAAAAGCCAGTTTCAAGTTTAGGTTTTGCTGCTCTTGCCTTTTTATTTTAATGTCTTCTGTTAAACGTAGTTGTGTTAAAATGCATTTGAATCATGATTTGCACCTTGCACAATTTGATTAAATGTCAAATTTGAACACAGTAACGGTTTTTATTTTTTCAGATCAACTTGGAATAAAATCCTAAAGACAGCAACGCACACAGTTTTCATTCTTAACCATTCTATTTTTACAGGATTTTTGTGAACATGGATCAAAATCTGGATTGAGTCAAGGGGCTATTTCTACTCTTCAAAATTCTGATATCCTTAGTTTGGCCAAGGAACAACCTCAGGCCAAAGCTGGCAGTGGACAAAACTCCTGTGGAGTAGAAGATGTTCTGCAATTACTTAGAATTTTGTATATAGTTGCCAGTGACCCTTACACAGCACGGACTTCTCAAGAAGGTAACTTAGTTATTTTGAAGAGCTTCTGAAATATTTTAATGAAAAAAAAAAAAAAAATAAAGGCAAACTTTTCTCTTGGTTATTTTCAGAAGGAGATGAGCATGAGCATCCTCAGTTTAACTTTCCACCAGATGAATTCACAAGTAAAAAAATTACTACAAAGATTCTGCAACAGATTGAGGTATTACACTAATACATTATATGCAGTGTATATATGTAGTATTGTTTTTAGAACTCTCTTACTCTCTTCTGTACCTTGACTGTTTGAAATTATTGAGTTTTTGCCATTTTTTATTTTTGAATTGTTTCATACATATTTTCTTCCTTATATTTTGAATTAGTAAATTCTGTAAGTACAGACTAGTCTGAATAAAACAATGCAGTTTGTTTTTGTACAAAGCATACAAAAATTTTTTTACTTGATATATTTTGGTTATGAATAATAATAATTTTTATCTGTACCAGACATGGATGTTACAATGTAGTGTGTGTATGTCTGGCTGATGATAATGTAAAAAAGACAATTGATTATGTCAGGGATCACAGACATTTTATTATTCATACATTTGACATAAAGCTTTCAAAAATATATTTTAGAAAACATCCTATTGGTGCCATGTTAGTTAGCTACATTAAAAGGAAAATTTTTGGATGTAGTTCTTCAGTAGAACTACATTTTCTTCAACAAAGATTAAAGAAGATTCTTAGCTTCATTAGCCCTTGTGTACTTTTTGAGGTTTGGGTAGTTTTTTTACAGTTACATTGTCCTAATTGTTTGTTTAAAACAATTTTTCAATTTTTCATGTTCTTTCGAAGACTGTTCTAGCACCATGAACATCCTTTTAGTAAAAAATTCTGTAGTATAATTTATTAAAATTGTATTTCAGAAGGGACTGTAATAATATTTCAAGGGAATAATTTCCTACCATCAAGTTTCTTTCATGTCTTCTGATATTGAAATGGTAGTATCTAATTTCTTTTGGGCAAAACTCAGGAGTAATTCTTTCCAGGTAATTGGGTACTTAGATCTCCCTATAGTGCTTTGAGTACTGTATATCCCAGAGATTACTGCAGCTTTTAGTGTCTGTGTCAAAGCACCCTATGGTTACTCTAAAGTCCTAGAAAGTTTATGAACCTAGAATCACAGAATATGCTGAGTTGGAAGGGATTCATTGGGATCATTGAGTCCAACTCCTGCATCTGTGCAAGACGTCCCAAGAGTCACACCCTGTGCCTGAGAGCATTGTCTAAATACTTCTTGAACCCTGTCAGGTTTGGTGCTGTGACCACATTCCTGAGGAGCCTCTTCAGTGCCCAACCACCCTCTGAGTAAACAATCTTTTCCCAATATCTACTGTAAGTCTCCCCTGACTTAGGCCATTCCCCAGGGTCCTGTCACTGGTCACCCCAGAGAAGAGATCAGTGCCTGCCCCTTCTTTTGCCTTCATGAGGAAGTTATAGACTGCAATGAGGTCACCCCTTAGCCTCCTCCAGGCTGAACAGACCAAGTGAGCTCAGCTGCTCATCATACAGCTTCCACATTGATAACATTTAAAAGGAGGAAAAAAAATATCAGTGACTGAGAAGGAAGGAACTTATTCAAGCACAGATAAAAACTCTGTATTTGGGTGTGTTTGCTGTGTATGTACTTAGTTACAAACTTGTTGGCACCATCTAAGTCAAACATTACTAACACTGGTGTTTTTTTTTATTCCTTGCATCAAACTACAGGAGCCCTTGGCACTAGCAAGTGGAGCTTTGCCAGACTGGTGTGAGCAGTTAACAAGCAAGTGTCCTTTCTTGATTCCATTTGAAACAAGACAGTTGTACTTCACATGTACAGCATTTGGAGCATCAAGGTAAAAAAAAAATAAAAATTGACTGCTTCCTTTTAATTTTTTACATATAATAGTTTCTAAATTGCTTATTTCCAGAAGGACCTTAATCCCAACGAGACAAATTTTTCCTGCCAAATCTAAATAATTTTGGATAATGTAAGAAAGAAGATGGAAAAGCTCAGAGTGACAAGGAATTTCATTTTAACTTCAGCTGAAGACTTGCTTCTGTACATATAACTAGGTTATCCTATTGGCCAGTTTGTCTGGGTTGCAGCTCCATTGCATAAAGGACTACAAAATAGTGCTCTGTTGATAACTATTTTATGGTTTTGTGCTGGAAGACATGCAAGTTTTATACAACTGGTGTTTGGTTTTTTCCAGAGCAATCGTATGGCTGCAGAACAGACGTGAAGCCACAGTTGAACGGACAAGGACCACGAGCACAGTGCGACGTGATGATCCAGGAGAATTCAGAGTTGGACGCCTCAAACATGAAAGAGTGAAAGTCCCGCGAGGTGAATCCTTGATGGAATGGGCAGAAAATGTCATGCAGATTCATGCAGACAGAAAATCTGTTCTAGAGGTAAAGCATATCTGCCTGGCAGAGCGAGGTTAGATAGCTATTTCTAATGTACTGGACAGGATATTGAATATCCTGTTCCATAACCAATGCTGAACATTGCACTAGGATTTTCTTTTACTATTAACTTTATGTTTTTCTAGGTTGAGTTTTTAGGGGAGGAAGGAACAGGCCTGGGTCCTACCTTGGAATTTTATGCATTGGTGGCAGCAGAATTTCAGAGAACAGATTTGGGAGCTTGGCTTTGCGATGATGATTTTCCAGATGATGAGTCCCGTCAGGTATATTTTAATTTGTGTTTTAAACTGAATGCTTGTGTAAGAAAAAGGAAAAATGAGCTAGACATTCAGGAAGGAAGAACACATTCGTACAGCAGCTAGTCATCATGGTCAAGAATGACTGCTCTGGTCCAAAGCTTGTTTTTCTAATTCGTCTCTTTTTAAGAGAGCAGTGGAATATAAAAAGTTAGACAGTGCAGATATCTAATTAAATCCACCTTTAACCTCATCTGCTTTTTTTGTCTGTCTCTTAAATCAGGTTGATATTGGTGGTGGATTGAAACCGCCTGGCTACTATGTACAGAGATCATGTGGACTGTTTACAGCACCATTCCCACAAGATAGTGATGAACTTGAAAGAATAACCAAACTCTTTCATTTCCTTGGAATTTTCTTGGCTAAATGTATTCAGGACAATAGACTTGTGGATTTACCCATTTCTAAGCCTTTTTTTAAACTCATGTGTATGGGGGACATTAAAAGTAACATGAGTAAGTTGATATATGAATCACGGGGTGACAGAGACTTGCACTGTACTGAAAGTCAGTCAGAGGCTTCTACAGAAGAAGGACATGATTCCTTGTCAGTAGGAAGTCTGGAAGAAGACTCCAAGTCAGAATTTATTCTTGATCCACCAAAACCTAAGCCTCCTGCCTGGTTTAATGGAATTTTGACATGGGAAGACTTTGAATTAGTAAACCCACATAGAGCTAGGTTTCTGAAAGAAATTAAGGACCTTGCAATTAAAAGACGTCAAATTTTAAGCAACAAAAATCTGTCAGAAGATGAAAAGAACACAAAACTGCAGGAATTAATGCTGAAGAATCCATCAGGTTCGGGACCTCCTCTTAGCATAGAGGATTTGGGGTAAGTTTTCATATTTACTTATAGATAGGCAAACAGTGTTGTTAGAGACAGAACCCAACACAAATGAAGATTTCTTAGTTTTAAATAGCATCATTTCAAGGGGGAATCCATAGAGATGCAGTCATATTCTTTTTCCTTGGTTTCAGGATTTTCTGTTCTCACTTGCTCAGTTTCCTAATCTTAAATGTGGCTGTACTGCAATGGTATATGACACTTTAAACATAAATACTTGTAAACACAAATACTTGTAAAATCACAGCTTTTAAAAAGGGGTGATTCAGTAATTTGTTTATTATGATAAATTGAAAAGTATCAAGTTTTTTTGAGAGCTTTTAAAGAGGACAGATTGACATTTTAGATTGTGTTCCTAGTGCAGTGTTTGAATCCATGTTAAACAAGAGCATGTGTTGACTTTTAACTGTAAAAGACATAGTACTCATACCTGTGTAAACCCACGACAGGATGTCATCCTCCCTAGTTTGAAATATTTCCTTTGAAACAACAGTTCTTCTGCCATTAATATTATGGGTTATTTGTTACAATCAAATTGTGCCACAAAAATTGTGTTCAATAATTACTTATGGCCTTGTAATCATCTGTCCTGAGCTGAAAGGAACCCCCAAGGAACAACCTGCACAACGCCATCCCAAAGAGTCACACCCTGTGCCTGAGAGCATTGTCCAAACTTCCTGAACTCTGCCAGGCTGGTGCTGTCACCACTGCCCTGGGGAGCCTCTTCCAGTGCCCAGCCACCCTCTGGATGAAAAACCTTTTCCTAATATCCCACCTAAACCTCCCCTGACACAGCTCCAGGCCATTCCCTCATATCCTGTCCCTGTCACCCCACAGAGCAGAGATCGGTGCCTGCCCCTCTTCCCCTCATGAAGACGTTGTAACTGCAGTGGGGTCTCCCCTCAGTCTCTTCTTCTCCAGGCTGAACAGACCAAGGGACCTCAGCCACTCTGTATGGCTTTCCCTCTAGACCTTTCCCCATCTTCATAGTCCTGTGATCTGTAATAGCCTTATATCCTCAAAGGGCTTGTGGAATTTACCCTGGGTTGTTATAGAGAGAAAGCAAGTTAGCACTATTGAAGAGCCTAAATGCCTAATAGGTTAAGTGGCTGTGTAATTGTTATTGCTGGAATTTAATGGTAATTATTTTTCTGAATTTGTGAACTAAATTAAATGTTTTGAGTAGTTTTGAAGCTGATAGCTTAAATATATAAAATTTATAAAATTTTCAGTGGTTATCAAATTCAAATAGTGAGAATATGTATTTGCATACCATATGTATGAAACACATATGATCTGTGTAGTCCATTAATGTTTGTAGTTCTGTGCTTTTGTATGTACATGAACAGTGCTCAAAGTGATGCACTCAGAATGGTTTGAAATCCAGTAAGGTTCTTTTGGGTGTGACAGGTTGTAAATCTGGTGTGTTTACAAAAGCAGTAGCAGACTTGTTTTCAATTATTAACTACCTTTGTATTTTGAAGTTTAAATTTTCAGTTTTGCCCTTCATCCAAAGTATATGGGTTTACAGCTGTGGATCTCAAACCAGGTGGTGAAGATGAGGTAAGGAAATAACCTACCTTTACAATTTAACCAGCAGTTAAATTTTTGTCTCAACAATAACTTTGATGAACAGTGAATTCTTAGTGTTTATCTACTGTCTTTGCAGACTGTAACAATGGATAATGCAGAGGAGTATGTAGATCTCATGTTTGACTTCTGCATGCATACTGGTATACAGAAACAAATGGAGGCCTTCAGAGGTAACTATAACATATATGAAGTTAGGTGGAATAATGGGTGTTTAGGCTATGCTGGTTTAAAGTGGTGGCATAGATTGGCTTTCAAAAATAAACTTTTTACTTAAGAATGCAATAGATAAGATACTAATTTCAGAATATGTTTGCATTAGTTATGCTGTTTTTAATTGTGAAGATGTTCCATTTAACTTAATTAAGAAACTACTGATTGATTCTGATTTGACTAAAATGCAACTTAAATGCTGACATGATTTTATAAACATTATTTGGACTCATGTTTATAAATGTATCTTGTGTAAATTAAAGATGGCTTCAATAGAGTCTTTCCAATGGAGAAGCTGAGTTCCTTCAGCCATGAAGAGGTTCAGATGATTCTTTGTGGAAATCAGTCACCTTCTTGGGCAGCTGAGGATATCATCAATTACACCGAACCCAAACTGGGATATACAAGAGATAGGTACTTTTATTCTGAGTGATTTTAAAATAGTAGCTAAAAGAAAATGTGAAGTGATAGAATGTCCAGAATGTTCAATTGGATCAAACTGGTGGTTACTGAAGAGCAGGTGATTGTCTAAAATTGCATGAGATAACCATGTGTTACAACAGGTTAGAAGGTACTTGGTAGTTTTGTGATGAGAGAAGATAAAAAAAATTATTCAAATATAATGTAATGGCAGCTAATGCAGATTACTAAAAATAGATTTTAGAGTTTTTATTCCCATATTTGACAGTAGTATTTTTTTCTGGCTCTGTACAATTGTTACTTTGCCCATATTTCTTATTCCTTTCTCTTGAGGTGTAGTTAAAAAAGAAAGTGTACTATGCAAGGGACAAATATGCTTACTGGTGGTTAGCTATCAGAAGGTAGTCTTGATGTTTTCAGGTTTGCTTGGTTTGGGATTTATTTTTGCTGCTTGTCATGTTTGGTAGCAATAACATTCAAATTACTTCTGCAACTGTGTTAGAATAAGCCTGCTGAAATGTTTGAGCTCTACTTCTCTACCCAGTCATATGCATTCAAATTCAAGATACCCAAATAACACCCCAAGATAAGTATGTACCTACATTTTTTTGTGTAATACTCTGCAAGGAGATTAAAGACTATTGTTTTGGATTTAAGGATGTTTTATTCTTAATACTCAAACAGGCTCTAGAATCTTACCATGTCTGCTTAACCGTGACTAAAGATTGTAATTCTACTTGTCAAGTTAAGAGAAATTTTAAAAACCTCCACACTCTCTTGTATAGTGTTATCAGAACTAATTCTTTTACTTTATTTTAAGCCCTGGATTCCTTCGATTTGTGAGAGTCTTGTGTGGTATGTCTTCGGATGAGAGGAAGGCTTTTCTGCAGTTCACCACTGGTTGCTCGACACTCCCACCAGGAGGGCTGGCAAACCTGCACCCCCGGCTCACTGTTGTGCGCAAGGTACAGCAGCTCCAGGCCGCCCTTGGAACCAGTGCTTTGGCTTGGCAATGCAAGAGTTTTCTACATTAATGATGATTTTTATTTTCCTTATTTAATTTATGGCACTATGCTAAGGTTTTGATCTAACCTCTTGTTTCAGGTCTGCTCTCTGACACCATATATATATATAAAATATATATTTTCAAATTTAATTCATATATTTAAATATCAAACTTTTAATGTTCATATAAAGTAAATATATTTATAAATTGGCCTGTAGCCGATTTATAAATAAATTTATAAATTTGCTGATGCTGTTGTTTCTTGACAACTGGTGTTAGGTATGCAGCAAGTGCCATGAATTACAGGACTTTACAAGTTTTAACTTCCATACTAAGCACTGTGAACAGTAAAATTCTTGTTTTTCCTCAGGTTGATGCTACAGATGCAAGTTATCCATCTGTGAATACATGTGTGCATTACCTAAAGTTGCCTGAGTATTCTTCCGAGGAGATTATGAGGGAGCGTCTGCTAGCTGCTACCATGGAGAAAGGCTTCCACCTCAACTGAGCCGCTGACCGCAGCCTGGGACACGGAAGTGTTTTTGATACTAGCGAAGCCTCTTGTGTTTGTGTGCAAAAAATACGATCTCCACGCTGTGCTCTGACGAGACTTGCCTTTTTTTCACCTGTGAGGCTTTAGGAAAATGTGGAATGTTTGTTAGCTGCTAATGACAAAATAAATCCTTGTAACTACACAGCCAGCAAGAAATTGGCACAGAACACTGTGTGATGCTTCAAGGGCTTGCACAACTGGAAATTAAGGTGTTTCTGTTTGACTGTTCCAAAGAACAGATCATCAGATTTTCAGTGTTCACTGATACAAATTTCTAACAGTGTATTGTGTAAAGTTTGTCTTTTAATACCCTGTACACTACGGTTGCCATCACTGATCCCTGTTTTGCTGGCTTTAAGCTAACTGGTCAGAAACTTGCTTCCTTTAAAATTTAGACTTAATGGGCATCTCCAGCCTTTTCTTTTTTAATGGTGCCTGCACTATTGGAGTATTTTAGTGGGTTTTTGCGTATAATCATGCACAACCATTTTTTTTCTTCTTTTTCTTTCAAGTGGGAATATATTTTGATTTCTCAAATGCCCTGCTATAAAGATCAAATCCTTAAGTGTGTTTGTGCAGCTCAACAATAAAGCTATTAAAAAACACTGGTTCCTAGTGCAAGGCACACTTAAAGCAAGTTTTACTTTCGGTTGTATTTTCTTTGTATATTATAAACATTTATTTAACTTGTTGCAGTTTGAAGTTTAAAAAAAAAGCACCCAATGTGTAAGCTCAAAAGTAATCATTAAAATGTTTGCAACATATAAAAATGTCTCTTCTGAATACTTCATTAGTACTTACTAAATCTCTACATGTTCTGAACAACGTGCCATGCTTTTTTAAAGGTTTCAAAGAACTACATAAGAGAACTACTGATCTCACAAATTCATCTCTGTGTTCAAATATTTTCAGAGTAATTGGAACTTCTTAAGAATGCATCTGGCAGTGACAACCTGCATGTGGCAGGTTTTGGTGCTCTTCAGTGAGCCCATGTGACCTGTGACTATAGTTCTTCATTACACTGGAATAAAATCTAGGTCAGGTGATACAGCTGATTCAGCTTTATTTGAGGAGGACTGGCTGTCTTGGTGTTAGCACGTGATATTTATTGAAAAATAGTGTCTTACAGTAAGATAAAGCAAGATGACACTATGGTTTTAAAGATTTTAAAGTAGTTGACACCAGGTAAAAAAAAGGCTATTGTATGTAGTAAGTTTTGCTTTGTGCCAGTTTTCTTTGGTAACAACCTTTTCTCAGACCACTGCTGAGGGGCTTGCCAAAAGACTGCCTTGCACATACATATCAGATGCCAGATTGGTGCCAGATTTCTTTTCATGGCATTGTTTGTAGGACTTTACAGCATTGTTTTTTAGATTTTCCCTTATGCAGAACAGGAGGAGAATACTCACCATCCTGCCCAGTCCTGTGCCTGTCTTGCTTCAGACAAACACCTCTGTTCAGGTTTATGCAACTCTGCTCCAGTCCCAAGATCATCTTGTTTTGATACACATTAATGTGTCAAAGCCCTGTGGATTATTCTCACACACAACACTCTTTGCTCCTTAGACCCTGATTTCTGAGTGGTATTTATGTGACCAGTATGTGCTTTCACACAGAATATGCTTGTTCAGTATCAGGTTATAGGTAGGGTTAGGCTGGAGGTTAAGAAGAAGGAAGCAGATAACAGTTCTAGAAAGGTAAGTGGAAGATTGAGATTGCCAACTGTTCCCTGACTTGCACAGTAGTGTGCAGTGTGAATCAGCATGCTGGATGCCTGGGCATGCAACTTAGCATAGCTACAGCTTCCTGCTGAAAAAGAGAAATTTCATTCAGTACCTACCTGGTCCTGAGAACATGCATATCTTTTATTACTCATCTTCTGTAAGAGTTCTAATCCTGATGCATAGATAGCATATACAAGAGAAAAAGAAAATACACTGGTGTACTGGTGTAGTGGGAAAGATATTGTGTAATTTATGAAGCCAACATGACAAAAGAGCATTAAACTTACTATTTTAATTATCTTTTATTATTATTATAATATTTAAGTGCTAAATAATTCCAATTACAAGTTGCAAAGTATGCAAAAATATTTAGTACATCTGTAGTTTTCTTTTTGTGTCCTTGACTTGCATGTCAAAGGGAGGGAAACCATCTTTTTGATGAAGGATGAATATAGTTTAGAAGTGGGTATAAAAGTCATAGAACCATTATTAACAGTAAATTTGTTTGAAAATAAGTTGGTGCTTAAGGGAAGGAGTGAAACTCAGTTTGAATTTGTATTTCTTTGGTTTTTTTCTTCTAGGTCTGACATGATACTGCATAATTAAAAGTGATACCTAGTCAGTCATGGTAAGTTTCCATTTCTTCATCCTCAAATGTTTTAAAATTATTGACCATTCTAGGAAAATTTCTGCTGGGTCAGTGAAGCTGCATCTGAATGCATCCACATGTTTAGCTGTATCTTTCCCATTGGGTACACAAAGCATAAAAGAAATGGAAAATATTTTCCAACTAATTTGAATGTTGCATGAGTCAGTCTTGCAAGAGCAGAAAACTGCTATAGGCACATTCTTGATGCTTTTGCCATCTTTTGTAAAATGTCTTAGTCACACTTGCATCTTCCTAGCCTTCTGCCACTTTGTCCAGCACAAACAGAGGCGCGAGAATTCTGTTCCGGTTTGTTTCCACGATGCAACCATTTAGCACCATTTCATCCAAAATGATGTGCACTCTGTCCAAATTGAACATGATCTAGAAACATTTCAAGTTAAGTGTATTTTGAACAATGTGAAGATAATTCCGAAAAAAAATCTTAGGCACCTAGGTCTTTAATAAAAATGTACAGAAATAGGTATTTCCTAATTTATTCTAGTTTATTTACCATTATGTTAACAAAGCTAGGGACACAGTTCCACTGACATTTTTTTCTGATCACAGAGTGGTCAGAAGTAGACAAGTTGGAGCCCCAGCAGTATCCTGTCCTGCAATACAGTAATAGTACATAGTGGGAAAAGCCAGGTAAACTTACACTTAGATGTAGGTGGTTAATTTTACTGCCTGCCTGAGTGCCATGTATTGTCTGGATATGAAGTGTTATCAAGGGGTCATGGCCTTCAATACGAAGATGCAAAAATTCTGCATTCTTCAAAGAAAAATAATTCCCAAGTTGTTAAACACTAGATTCTCAAAATTTCCTTGCCCTGAATTACTAAGAGTATTTGATCTGCTTGGAAATAGCTTAAGAGGAGTATGCTGATACATAAAGTTGAGTCATTGATCTAGCAGTAAATTTCATAAAGAACAGCAGAAGTAAATAAATGGTTCATATTTTAAATAGTTTCTAAAATATATTTATAATCTCTAATATTCACCCAAAGGAAAATAAACTGGAGCAATATGAATTTTTACAGTTGTAATAAATGAAATTTGTCCATAAGCACATCTGTCTTTCCTTAACTTTAATAGCATCTATCTCAAAAAAAATTATGACAGACCCTCCAGGGGTATGAAGTGGTGGGCATTCATGACACATGAGTGCATACATGCAGATATGAGTGTCCAGCACGTCCACTGAACAACTGCCAAGGGTTATGCTGTGAAAAGAGACTCGGATGTTGTCATGTATCACCAGAACCTGGAATGGAAACGGGCACAGCAAAGCAGCTTGCTGAGTGCATCTGTTGTGCCTCACTGACATACATACACAGAGCATGAATAACTCTTTATCTGCTTTATCTCCACCTGTTGCTGCTCTTTACATGTGTTCTATGCTGAGCATGACAGATCTGCATTGCCTTCATTTTGTACCTTCTAAATCTTGCCCATGTATTGAGGACTGCTGCAGTGGAGCTAGCAAGACTTTGTACAGTAACTGATGAATACAGAACAGATAAATACCTTTCCCCCACTTTGATGAGTCTCTTGAGTGCCTTCTCTCCCACTCTGCTATTTAATGACACTATGAATTTAACTCAGGAAGACAGCCTGGTTTTGCTCTCGTCTTTGTATTTATATTAGTGGACTTCCCTGCTAATCAGTGGAGTTGCAAGAATCAGGTTTTTGAAAGCATCAAGAGTGTCCTCTGCTCAATATGATAAATACCAGTCTTATTTTTTGAACACGACTCAGGCATTGAAGACTACTCTGTCTCCTGACTGCCATTAGATCTGACTTTGGCAGGCAGCTGTACTGCTTTGCTAAAGAGCTGGAGCAGTGTCAGTACCGAATGAAAGTGACAACAGCTCAGGAGCCAGGTTTCTATGTATTTCTTCCTCCTTGCTGTGAGTGCTTTGGGCTGAACTTGGTGCTACTGTGTATTTGTGCAGAAGGGGAAGCAATTGTAACACTGCTCCAGCGGAAGTGTTCTGCTTGACCAAGAGCACAGCATGTCTAGGTACGTGCAGTAGCACAATTCAGGTCCCCAAATAACTTTTCTACTGCTTACTGCTAGGTGAGAAACTATAGCTGTCAGCAGGGTCTTGGGGATGGCCATGGTTCGTCATACAGTTTCTAATTTGCTGACCTAAATATAACTAGCGAATCTAATTCTACATTATTTTTTAAATACCAGACTTCTTCCTGAATCTGACCATAGGCCTGCATTGTTCCTAAAAATCAGACTTGTGTCTTTTGATACTGAGAAGCAATGCAGTCCTTACAACTTCAAACAGTCACCATTTTTATGGTACCAGAGACAAAGGTGGGAGCTTTACTTGGCTTGGCAGTTTAAAGATGGAAGACAAATTTCTTGCTGTGATAAACTTATTGAGTAAATCAGCCTTTACAGAAATGTCTTAATCTAAGAAGTTAGGATTCCTTCAGTACTGTAATGTGAGAATTTTTAGAAAGACAGCTGTTTTGCTGCTTAGTTCACCCCTGTCACTGCTCTACATTGGGCTGCGGGATCTGTTGAGAAAATTAGATAACATTCCATTCAGGTTTCAACAAGTGAGAAAGCCAACACCTCCTGGCTTTTAATTTTTACACTCTACCACTGATTTACACTGCCTCAGTTCCTAAGGCAGAGCCCAGACCTTCCTCTCACAGTTACAAAAATCGAAAACCCAGATGACTTAATCAACCAGGATCAGTGACAAGGCAGCAACCTGCCACTCCCATCTTATTTTTCTACATCATCCTGTTTAAGAAAACATTTAAATCACATCTAGCACTGGTTTTTCCCCTGCTGAATTTCCAGAAGAGCCAATACCATGTCAAAGGAGAACTGTACCCATGCCAGTAAGAATCATGGAGCTGTTCCACTTGGACCCAGTGTAGTTCAGTGAGATGTCAATTTCCCTGCAGGCTATTCCAGGTTATTTCCAAATGGGCTTACTCCATTGCAGAGAAGTGATATGACTTCTGTTCATCTCTAATGTGGTAATCTCACAGTCATCATTCCAGAAGCAGTAATTGAATCTGCAGTTTGAATGGGGATACTAATACCCTTCTAGAAAGATCTATCAACTTGATTTTGGAAAGTCCCAAAGCATTCTTTAATCTTTACCCTCAACTTAACATCCCTCTCCCTTCACCACACTGTTCTTGGCAAACAATTGGATTTTATAGGGAGCAACCCTGGCCCTTTTCCCCTTCCTGTAAGCTTCAGCTATGCTTTGTGGTTACATCTTGCCCAATACAGCTCAGCCAGTCAGATCTGAATGCCTTGCCCAGGGAGGGATATGTATTTGATCCTTAGCAAGGCTCATCCTCCCCACCTGTTACTTGTTTGGCAAGTGACCCCAAATTTCAGGGTTTAAAGCCCTGAAGCCATAGGTCCACACCCAACTGAAAGCAGCAAAGCAAACCAGTCTGAGCAGCTGGCAACAGGAAAAAGCTGTATTTGGTGTTTGCACTGCCATGTGCTCCACCCAGAGCTGTCATTTAAGGTCCTTCCAGTAAGGAATCCTGGCTGCCCACAAAAAGAACATTAAGGGACTTACACTGGATCCATGCAGAGGATAACAGGATTTTTTAAAACAAGAATGCAGAGGAGAACATGTTAATGTCTGCATGCCAGCCTGGGCAAAGGTGGGCTACCCCCCAGCTTTGGCTTCCCAATTTCTGGCAATGCTGCAGCAGCTGCATACCAAGCAGCAGAAGTAAATGTACCTACACAGCTGGCATTTTAAATGTTACAATGGCTTTTGGTAACTTAAAGAGCTCCCATTCCTAAAGACATTAATGGTACTTTCTGCTATCCCAGAGTTTTTATGGCAAATGCACACTAAGAAGAAGTACATGTGACACAAGTATTGTGTCTCCTTTCCCCAAAAGTTATTTAGACAGTTGAGCAGGGAAGAGGAGAAGGAAAGAAGGGGAAAAGGCACAGTTAGGATTTGCATGTAATAAATAAATTCTCCAGATGGAGGCATTTTAAGAGATCTCAAGGTTTTCCAGGCATGTAATTGAAGGGTGTGTCCAGGCTTAAGAGATGATGAAGTGCACCTTGTGATCACAGAACACACCCAGAAGCACACACAAAGGCTTTGTAGATTACAGTACAGGTACATATGGGGCAGATGGTTTGCTACTGAATATACAGCACTACAAACCCTTGATTTCCATCATGGAAAATTCATCTTCAACTAGAGATTAGTTGGAGTTTCTTCTGTATTTAGTCTAGACTCACACATTCTGACTTATCTTTGCCAACGTTCACTCTCAATAACTTTTAGCCTATCTAGTGGCAGGCATGTTTAAGGCACTGAAACCCATGAAATGCTTTCTTGACCATTTCTTCCTCAAGTGACTATGCTGATATTAAATAGGAGTCAAAGGTGCCTTCAAGTTCTGTGAAATTCTAGAACAACTAAGCTAATTTTAAGCTAGTCTTTACAGGTTTCCATTTCACCCACTTATGTTACAGTGCAAACTGAAGTGTATCCTTATAAATTCATCATTCAATTTTCTCACTCCTTAAATGCACTGTATTCTCAGTGTTATCTCACGGGGAACTGAAGAATAGTTGATTCACATGAAGTATTCCCTGTATCAAAACTTTTTATCTATCCTAGGAGGAGCAGCAGCAGCTAGTTGCAATGGAATATAATGGCTTTTTTGGATCAAGAAAACATTCTTCAGATGCCTAGTCCTAGAGTACTCTGTCACCCCCTCCCTTCCCACAAGGGGAGTATGTCTGTTTCTCTAGAACTTAATAATATGTCTTCAAGTAAGCGTTGCTTTACCAATTCAAGCAATAGAAAAGTTACCTTTAGTAATTTTAGAAACTGTCACACTTACCAGTGTTTTGTTCCCTATAAAGATGCTGTCCTAACAGTTGTGTTTTTATAGTTTCTTTTGGCCTAATCATAGCAAGAAAGTAGTTCCTACCCCACCCTAGCTGGAGTTTTAGTACAACAGAAAACCCCTCCCACTTATTTTATAGACAAAATGAGGCTTATATTAGTGCTATTAACACATTAGGGCATAACAGCCTGAGGAAAATTTCTGTGCTTGTTCATTCAGCTGGCCAAACAGCACTACTTACTGATATTTTAAAAACAATCCAAACAACTTTAGGAATGTTATGTCATTCCAGCCTAGGTACTCTCTAAGTGTGCAACTGACTCTCAAAATGAAAATGGACATCATATGATGGGTAAGTGGTTCACAATTCACACATGAAAGCTTCTGTAAAAAGCTGGCTATTCTCAATTACGTAGTCAGTCAATAGGTAATCTGTGTTCATTTTTGCAGAATGCATCAGAGAACTGTGCAATTGTTCGTGCATTGTTTAGCATCATACCTGCCTATGTTGTACATACCAACATGATGTATACATCCTGTTGGGAAGGATTCAGATCAGACCCAGTCCCCTGCCTTGTGCCACGGCACTGTTCCTGATATCTGATTCCAGACAGACATGAGCTACAGTGTGGATGTGCTGGATGAATTCAGCTGTGGACCTAAATGAAAGCTGGAGTTCTGCCTCTGCTGGAGCTGCATTGCCAGGAATACTGGGGTTATGCACTATGGCTGGGAGCTGCAAGAACCACTGCACGTGCTGCAGGCTTGGTGTGGGTTCCAGGGACATCTCAACTGTGTGATAGGCTCAGCCTTTGGATTTAACTGGGCTTTGCTCTGTGCATGGCTGAATAGCCTTGGTAATTAGGGTCTATTTTAAATGGGTTTTGAGTACATGTCATTTCCTGCTATTTTTTTTCATGTTAATAAACACTACTGGCTATATAAAATAGACACTATCACATTTAAAATAAACTTCCTATGGATCTGTACACAAAAATAATAGCAGAGACTCAGGAAATTATGAGAGTCTCTTGCAAGATACTCTGTAAACTAAGATTCTGTAAATACTACTTGGTGTTCACTGTTGCAGATCTTCAGAATATACCTTCTCCAGCAGATATTTTGCATTCAAGCTAACTGCACTGAGCACAAGAGTTAGTGTGAGACCATTTGGCAAAGACAATGATTTAATCATAGGGGAGGATATTTTCTTTCACATTTTGAAAGGCAGGTTGATGGTTTATTTCTTGCACTGCAATAATAGCTAAAGGCACTTGTCCAGATTGTTCTTCTGGGTCAGCTATTCAAGCTGTTGTCAAAAATAAATACAGTCCTGAACAATCCACTTCCTTAGTTACACCTCTGCTTTACATTTAATAAGGGAAGGTATCTCATTTCATTTTGACTATTTTAGGTAGCTTTTCAAGTTAAGAATTAAGCTCCCTATTATATATATATATAATCAGCAAATGAGACAGAGTTACAGCATGTAGCAAGCTTTCAAATATTTTCAAAAGTGAAATTAATTATTTCCTGTTGTTTTTTGTTTCATTTTTTTCCTTTTTCAGTAAAGAAGTAAGAACAAGAAAAATCACAGACTTTTTCTATGTTCTTCGTAAGTGGTAATTCATAAAGTAAATAAACTAAATTGCTTGACAGTACTTAATTGCAAGATGGCAACTGTGTTTCAGGTGTGTAACTGAAACTTTGTACCAGCAGTTCTGCATTTAACCAACAAAAAATACAAGCATAAGAACTGCTGGAGTAGGGTCAGCACGCAGTAGAATTGTAAGAACTCAGAAGACTGTGCTATGTTCTCCTGGTTTAATTTTTCCAGTGTTGTGTTTTATTTACTTACTGTTTAATTGTTCAGGACTGTATTTTACTATTTGTATTTGAGTGAGTTTTAAATCACATTTTAATTAATACCCTGCAAAACCTACACATGAAAATACACCACTGTAAGGGAAGGAATGGGAAAAGAAGTTAACACCTGGTTTCCTAAATATTCTCATCCCAGGTTTTTTCCCTCCTTCCAAAGATATAGAAAGTAAACCTCACTTCTTGCTTTCATGAAGCAAGATAAAGTTACAAACATAATTTTACAAACAGTGCTGCTATTTGGCTCAAGACAGAGCTGCATAATTCAGTTGTTATTACAGTAATTTCAATATCCATTTTATTGTAAACTCAAACTGAAACCTTAAACTGGTTAAGCCTGAAAGTTCCCCATGAATTTAACTTTTCATGTACTTAGTTCTCTCAAAGCAAGCTCTCTGTGTCTTACTTTAAATGGAACCAGGCTTTTCTTATTGATGGAGGATTTAAATAGGTGACCCATTTGAATATCAGCTATGCTTTCAGAAAGGTGCCAAAATGGTGCTACTTACTCCAAGTGCAAAACTGGTGAACATCTGCATTGACTTGAGTGACAGTCAGTGCTATGAAGACAGTATGAACTGGAACATCACCAAAAATCAATAATAAATTGATTTCTGATACTGAAAAGGATACATCTAATTCACTCTGCAAGGAAACGAAATAGGCAGCTATTAGTGACAGTTTGATCTCTTATCTCAAATCATCTCATTAAACATTACACATCCCTTTAAAGGATAAAGTCTTCAAAATAACAATAGGAAATTTTAGAGTGACTCAGATTTCTGTTCTGGACTGGACAATTACATGCTCTTACCTGCAACACTGCTTTGCTTTACATGTGTTCCCTGTCTCTGTAATCAAAGCTAATGTTTTACATAAAAAAAGGTGACTTGTAGGTCACCTACAAGTAACAATTTGAATATCGGCAGTGCCATCAGAGTGAGTGGGTGGAAAACCAGCAGCTCTAATCATGGCAATTCCATCCCTATATTCTCTTTTCCTCCTTCTGCAAAACCAGGACATTAATGACAAGTTTACACAGTTGAAGTTGTTGCTGCAGATCATTTCAACAGCAAAATCTAGACACTGTATATATGCATGGCTGTGGTAGTGGCTGCATATATTAGGAAAGGCAAGGCAGCTCCACATTTTGGACCCTTAGCACTTCTAAGTATTCTCCAGCCCCAGCAATACAATTTTTCACCAAGTCATCATTTCCCTTCTATTTTTGGATTTTCCCCAAGCAGTATTACTCATTTAACCAAAATGTCTGATTTAGAAGTCCTCGTGGTCTCTCTGCAGTCAGCAGAAGAGATGGGGATCTGCACCTGTTGACTCGGCACACCTGAGGCATGACTCACTTTCTTGAGATACTCATCGGTCTCCACTGCCAGTAATGGGAGCTTAGGATGACCAAATTTCTAACTTAGGTGCCTCAGTTAAATAACTAAGCTTAGAAAGAATTAATCACAGCCTTAGCACTTAAGATCATGCACAGTTGGGTGGAGATTCCCCAGTCTCCACTAAAAGATGGAATCTTTACTTGCTACCTTGAGAATTTAGTCTGATAACATGGTTTTCATTCATGGTCTAAACCTGGCTTTAAGGCAGAGTAAAGCTGGTAAGATTTATTGGTAAAATTTCTACTATTTCTGTGGTCCAAAGGTGATCTAAACTGGACTGGTTCTAGTCTACAGGCCTCTGCTGAGTAACTCTGACATTCTTCAATTAGAAGTTTTTAATGCATCACAAAAATTGCATTTTAAGGGCCTGGTTAGTTTAAGTTTTCTCAGCATTAAAAAGTTGTTGGAGACATTGGAATTATTCTGAAAAGTTTGCAGAATTTTTCCTGGGCAGCCATATAAAAGTGAAGGAGACTCAGAGTTACAAGCAATTTTGAAAGCTTTCCTCTAATTCCATTAATGTTTGTTCTCATATCTGAATTCAAGCTCTGTAAACTCCATTAGATAAAAATAGAGTACGTGAGAATGTTTAAAGCTCTCAAGTCTAAAAATAATAGATGACCAAATGTCCTTCTAGAGTGGGACACACGTTCTCCTTTCCCAGAGTTCTGCCTCCATTGCCATCATCATAATTTGGGATTCTGCTAAAATTCTGCAAATCTTAAACAGTAATCTGTAAAAGTACATATTTATACTTTCTTGTTCTGTGGTTACTGCCAGAAACCCCAGCTAGAATTACAGCCCTTGTCTTAATGGTCTGCCATTTACCGTGTTATATGACATTAAAACCAGAACCACCAAATGGCATGAGATTTCTTTTAGCACCCCCCTCTTAGGTTCCTCTAGTCTCAAACTCAAAATGCTATGGAAAATAAAAAAAACCCAAACCTCTGGTATGATGAACTCAGCAAATTTCTAACAGCTATCAGTGGCTGGGTTATATGTGTGGTCAAAGGATTATATGTATACTACATTTATATGTATAATAACTACATCTATTTTTGCTCTGCTTTAACTGAATAAAATTTGAGAGGTAGTTGGCAACTATTAGCTCAATCAGACAAATAAGATGTGACTAAATTTTATTGTGCGTTCCTGTGCTGCTGAGATCTAATTCCATTCCTGGTTATCACTGCTTAGGTTGGAACTACAATCAGCAATTTTAAGAGAATCTGAACTCAGTGCAGTCAGAAAGTGATATGCTTAGTACCAGCAGTTTCAATGGGCTGGGGCAACGTCAGTTGAGATAACAGCCTGAAAGATTTGCCAGGCATCTAAACAGTGAAGTGTGCAGATGACTTTTTCAAGCATGTCCTTGAATTCACAGAGGGAGCTCTGCCATGCCTGCTATGGTACTAGAACTGAGAAAGCAGTTACAGACCCTGCATACTGATATCTTGTATGTACAGTTACCAGTGTAATACCCTCAAGTACATGGACTACAGAGGAAACTATCCAGTCCTCTTTTCCGAGAGGGATATCCAACACAATTCAGTAAAGGTTAACTGAAACTCCACCAAAGTATGACTTCAGCCAATTTTTTTTTGTAACAAGATTATTAAAACCCCTATATTAAATAGCAAGTGTTCTAACCAGAATTACAATGCTGCATTTTCAAACTTTGTAAAAACAAGCAAGCAAAAAAAATCTCCCACCAAAAGGAACAATGTCATTTTAAGTGGAGCCATGTCTAATGTTGAATCCTTAACAAAATTACTATCTCTGTAATAGCTGTTTTATCAGATATCCACTCTTGCCTGACAACAATATGGGGAGTACAAGTACAGACTGGTTTTTGAGGTTTCTTTTGCTCCATTTGTCTGATCTTGTTCAATGAGAGTGTGCCAGTTCCCTGCTTCATGCTTACACCATCTTAATCGTGAATGAAGTTCATTTGGGGAATGTAATGCTATAAAGTGCATGAGAACTGCAAAGTAAAACCTCTGTATTTCTTTAAAACATATAAAATGCCCATGGCTAATTTAAGAGTATATGACCTAAAGAAACCCCATAAAACCCAGGCTTTTTTAGCAGAAATATTTCTGGTATTCCTTGTCTGATAATTTATAATCCATGCATACTTTTACTTCTCTGAAAAATCAGTTCATACTGCATTCCC
>NC_079339.1:35941824-36019324 GCF_029582105.1 Oenanthe melanoleuca
GGTTACCATTGCTTACAAAAATTGCATTTCCTGCAAGGGCTTTCACTCCTTCAAATTGACAATATATAGATGTGTAGCTCCAAATAAAGAAGTTGGACAGTTGAACTCTATGAGTAGCATGGCTGAATATCTCTATTCTGACAGTTCACCAGAGGAAAAGGGAATGTTGCAAATAGCAAAGGGTTATTATTTAAGGCATTATCAAAATTTTGCCTAGCTCCTGTAAAAATATACCTATGTCCACTGAGCAGAATGTATTATCTAGGCTTCTGTAAAAAATGAAAACCTTAGCTCCTGGTGACTTCTTGGAGTCCCAAATAATATAGAGAACATGATAAAAAAGAAAATTTTGATCATCCCCTACTACACAAAGCTTCAATTCACTGGCTCTTATTCAGTTCATAATTAGTGGCTGTTGTTTTCTTATTTATTGCCCGTCTTAAACTAATTACACAAGCAGTAGTTCTTGCTGAGTTGAGTGTCCAGTGCTCCTCCTCAGTTTCTAGAAGTTTATGTAGTATCTAGAAGCATGTTTTCTCTGAAGTTAACATGGGTATATGAAGTCCACTATCCATTTATCTGCATTTGATTCCTAAAAGTGGGAGACTAATTTTAACTTGTCCCTGCTGCTTTTAAATCCCTTAATAATAGAGACTCTGGCTGCATCTGGGACCTCCTGTTCAACCCTCATCCTTTCAAGTGTTCAGGCTGTGACACCACTTGCCATGTAGGAAATCCATCATCACTCACATATTCCTTTGGCAGGTAAATTGTGGTTTTACTCTTTATTCCCAATGGTGAGGAGCTTGCTCCCTCTTGACTCTAATTTTCACAGACACACACATACATGCATGTTTTCTTCTTGCAGATGAAACTAGGTTGGTACAGCTGGAACATTTTCCAGTTCCCCAGTCAGGAATATCTCATTCCTTTCATGAAGATGGCTAGCAGACTAGGATTCATGTATAACTTCTCTAGAGCATCACCCAGCTGCTTAAGAGAAAGGATATAAATCTCACCATATAGCAGCACTGACGTGGTAGAACTTGAGTTTTTCTGATGTTACCCTCAGTTAATGGGAACAGCCTTATTTACCTGATATCAAGCAGCTGAAATAAAAATATGGGTGTATATCTACTCTTAAGGCCTTTAAGTCATTTTTACTGTCATTATTGGACTTTTGGGCATCTAATAGTTTTGTTGTTACAGAACTTCAGCCTGCCCTTCAGTCTTATACACCCTGGTTTGTATTTCCTTTTGTTGGATATCCAATTATACTTGCGAAATTAGGATCCTTATCTAGTAAGATAATTGTTGTATTCAACATCGATCAGTGACAATAATGATGTGGGCACTGTTAGGGGCTGCATCTTCTCCCTTATTCCACAGCTTCACAAGGTAATTTTGAAAAATAAATTAATGTTTATGAAGCACTCAGATGCTGTAGTGATGAGCATCATGGATAAACCCACAAGGAAGCTTGCAATTCTGTCTTCAGAGCATGGTTTGCATAGAATGCAGTAAATAATGCCTAGGGCCACACATTGGAGGCTGAGGAGAAAACAAAATACCAAATAGTTGTTCATTAAGGCAACATTATCTATTACATGCAATAAATGAGGCAGGAGTTCCAGTCTAATGTTTTTTTACTTTGCAGCCCCAACTTTACAATCTTAATGCTTTTCTTTTTTGCATTGTTCTGCATGTAATTTCTTATTATCTACTAATAAAAATTGAAAAGTCAGGAAGTCTTGCTGAAGCCAACATAGTTTATTGGAAGAGATATAGTTCTAGAAAAATTACATGCATTTTTGCCATTTGAGCAGGGTAACTAAAACAAATTATCATTTTCCCATGTGGTCTGAGGGGAGGATATTAGAGGAAAATTCTTTGACAGAGTGGCCAATCACTGGAGCAAGCTCCCCAGGGAACTGGTAATGACCAAGTGTGTTGGTGTTCAAGTGTTCCAACAACTCTCATAGATATATGGTTGAACTTCTACATTGCCCTGTGTGTAATCAGGAGTTGGACACAATGATCCTCATGGGTCCCTTATGGCTTAAAATATTTTATAGTGCTAAAATTTGCCAATACCCTTCCTAGCTTTGCTGATACTGGAAGAGTGAAATTGAAATTTGTGGGAGACATTCCAATTTTTGGAAAGAAATCTGCTACAGTGGGAAAATATGTCTCAGTTCTATTTTATGCTGCCTAAATAATCTAGCCTATCTCCTCTAGCCTTCTCTCCCATTTCCAATCCTCATCTTCCCAGTGCCTCACACTTGCTTGTTCAGCCTGTCAGTATTTCCCACAAACTGCATTTCCTTCCTCCATCTCTATCTGCATCCTAGGAACTTAACAGAGCTAGCTGCACTTGCTTAACTCCTTCCTTGCCATGTTAGTTCATATCCAAGATTCAGAACCCTCTAAATTTGGACCAGGGGATTTGAACTTTCTCAGATTATGAAAGAAGTCCAAATCTTTTTGGCTCCTAGATTTATTATCCTAGAGTCATTTGTATACTTATTCTTGAGGTGTCTTTCCTTTAGTCAAGGGACTTTGTTCCCTGCCCAGTCCTCTGCAGTCCTTTGCCTCATTCTGTTTCTCCTGCACAAAACCTGATTCATGCATTTGTCCTACTCAGGCAAGACAGGTTCTTCTTCCCAGATCACTGGAAGGCATGTGATGAGGCAAGTGCCAAGTGTTAGTTCTGATGGAGACATGCCACTGACCTAAGGAAAACTGGAGGTGCAAATGCAAGATCTGGTCATGTGCCAGCAGTCTCTAGCTGTAGTTCTGTTTAAATGTAATCATTGAGATATTTTTTGTTGATGTTGTTTGCTGTAATTTAGCTAGAATTTCTACAAGACTCGTAAATTGGAGTTTTACTCAAGAAATCAGAAATTGGTAAAATGAGAGCAGGTTGGAATAGAACAGTTTAAAAGAAAGGTCATAATTTTTTTTTTTCACGTGGGCAATGTCTCCCTACCATACTTTTGAGAATAATTAAACCAATTTGACCAACTTTTCCAAGAAATTCAGCCTGCAACTGATACCAAATAAATAAGAAATCTAAAATCTTGCTTGCATAATGCAATGTATGCTATTCCACAAATGAAAAAATGTAAAATTTGGAAGATAAAAAAAAAAAAAGAATAATAGAAGAACTGCAGCACATAGGAAGGATTCATATTGAAGAATTTTGTGGAGGATTGTCTCCTGTGTCATGGGCCCCATGCTGGAGCGGAGGAAGAATTCCTCTCCCTGAGGAGGAAGCAGTGGAAGAAACAATGTGATGAACTGACCATAACCTCCATTCCCCGAGTCCCTGCACCACTAGGAGCAAATAGGTATAGAATCAGGAATAAAGTTAAGCCCAGGAAGAAGGGAGGGGTGGGGGAGAAAGTGTCCTCTTTATCCTGTTCTCATTTTGATTTGTAGTAATTAATCTAATTTCCCTAAGTCAAGTCTGTTTTGCCTATGATGGTCATTGGTGAGTGATCTGTCCCTGCCCTTTCCTCAACTTGTCAGCCTTTTGTTTTATTTTCTCTTTTATTTTCAACTGAGAAGGGAAGTGACAGAGCAGCATTGTTGGATGTCTGACCTCCAGCCAGGGTCAACCCAGCACACCTAGTCCTGCTGGCCACACTGTTTTTGGTACAGACCAAGATGCCATTGGCCTTCTTGGCCACCTGGGCAGCCTTCTGCTGCATGTCCAGCTGGCTGTTGACCAGCACTCCCAACTCCTTTCTGCTTGGCCACTCTTCACCCACTCCTCTCCAAGTCTGGAGCATTGCATGGGGTTGTTGGTAAAGAAATAATTTATTAAAAAACACATACTTTTACTCTATGCTGTACTTTGCAGTAGTAGTTTCCAGAAAGTTATACTTTATAGTAATATGTTCCAAATTTAGTTTTCTTCTATATTGGTCAATATATTTTTAGTTAATATTTGTAGTTTGGGAAGATACTACCAGGTCAGTTAAAAGCACCAACACAGTAAGATGATGAAAAGGCAAATCTTCCTTGCAGCTCAGCTCAGCATTAGTTGAGGATTGTTTCTGGGTAATTGATACAGCCTGATTGCATGGAAAAAATATTCCTAAAATTTCCCACTAGTGTTATCAGATACTTAGGACATACATCTTGTGTGCAATGACCGGATGTCCAAAGTCCCATCTTATTTATTTCATTTTATTAGCAGATTGATATCTGCTGTTCCCATTGCATTCTTATTATAAGCTAGGTGAGCAGGCTGAATCCATTTTAAGGAAATGTAACATTCATTATACATTTTACCCAGGAAAAAATTTCTGCCAAATTGGGCAGCAATGCCAAAAGGAGGTAGAGCTCCTCTATAATAAATCCTTTTCAAATTGCATCAGTTTTCCCCTTGTTAACTAATTTTGTGTAATGTCCTCCTGAACATCCACAGGAATAACAGAATAGAGCAAGGAGTCCTGCATCTTTTTATTTGTATGGAATATTTATATACTTATCTAACAGTCTGAAATAATGTTTGTTACTAAACAAGATTTTAGTAGTGATAAATTTCCATAGTTGATATACACGAAGTTTCTTACCAAGGTAGAGTGTAAAGCTCACTTTAATAAAAAATGAGAAATATTACATACTGGATATATGGTACGAAAAAAGGAACTGTATGAATACAGTCACTGGAATGTTTCTTTTGCCCTATTGGATAGGTCTGTGGATCTCTACAGTTCTAGACCCATGCAGTGATATATGTGGGTATAGACAAGTTTAAACATATATTTTTTTGTTCTTTAAGACAACAAATAGATCTCTAGAAGGAAAAAAAGGTATACTGGTATCAATTTTGAAAGTTCTAAATAAGACGTGAAGTGTTTGGCTGATTAGTCAAATATAGAATTGAATGACAGTGTACACTCAAGGTATAATGACATTTTGCCACTGTATGGCTTTTTCAGATACAGCATCCCTAAGAATGAGCATGTGGAGAAATTAATAGGATATTTGAATTACTTCAGCTCCAAAAAATTTCCACATTGACGATATATATATATATAGATATATATCATGTGCCAAATTTCTTTGACTGATATTAACATAAATGGGAAAGCATTTGTCTTACCCAAGACAACAACATTTCTGCTTTCTTTTTTATTATTTCCAAGAGCTTTCTTTAGTAGTATTTCTTGAGATATTTTAAGGGGAAAGGGTTTGTTCTGTGACAGCAGATTTTTATGCTGAATGACTTTGTATTTTCTGCTGAAAGCTGTCCAGTGTTGACCACTGTAAGAGCAGAGTACTGTAAGATGTTTTTCTCTTGAGTTGCATACAAGCATTTTTTTTCAAGGCTGTGCTTTGGACTGACAACTCTGAACAGGTTCATACAGCTAAACAGTTTGAGCAGAGTTTTTTTAAAATGCTGGAGAAAGCAATTTCTAAGGGGAAGAACAAAATGTTGTGCTGATATGTCCACGAAGATAATGTGGGAAAATTTACCATTTTTTGAAGTCTGGTATTTTCCAGACACAGTATCAATCTTTGTAAGCAAGGAATAAATTTTATCCCTGTCAAGAATAGGTAAGTAACATTAAAAGTTTGGGAAAGATCCTTCAGAAGAAGACAAATCATCCTTCTTCATCTATACTTTGGTTCAGACTTTCCTGAGTTTGTCCTGACTTGTGCACCTGCCACATGAGCTGCTATGGAGGTTATGTTATCTGTGGGTTTTTTGAAGTACCAAATAATTTCTGGATACCATAACTATATATTCACACAAAAGTCTGCAATGAGTTGGCATTTATTCTGTGAAATTATTTACTAGAAGTGCAATTTAGTAGTTGTCTCCCTCTTTTTCTTCAAACTTCTCTTAAACTCATCTTACTTTCTCTTGCACATTTTTGGTTGTTCTATTCTCTTTTCAGTGCTTGTTGTTTTGTTCCCCTTTTTTCCTCATTCTGTCGTTTATATTCATTATATTTTCTCATTTTCCATTATGTTTTCTATAACTACAAGTGAGCTTTAGATAGTTCCTGCTATTGTGAGATTTGCTCCCTGTCATAGGTTTTTTTCTAGTATATTTGTTAGACCTTCAAAACTTCCTCCTTTCCATCCCTCAAATATATAAAATTCATGCCTTCCAGCACAATCTGGAACCAACTTCAAGGTTTTAACCCTCTGGATTCATGAGAAGTGCTCTGTATCCTGAAGGCAGGAAGGAGGACCCAGAGATGTGAGCTTGACACTACTTGATCAGTACCTCAAAACAGGTGAATATTCTGAATTAGCAGAGGAGGTGCTGAAGCAATAGTGAGTTCAGGAAAACAAGCTAGTCCAAGTTTCATGTTATAAGATCTTATTAATTTCCAATAAATATTAAAAAGAAAAAAAATCAAAAGAGAAAAAAGAGGGGGAAAGAAAAGAGAGAGAGAAAATGGCTAAACGTATAGAAGAGTGTGTAATCTCAGTCACAAGAAGGATATTGTATTTTAATTCTAAGACCTGTGCACTACGAAGATCATGTAGCTAAATTCACACCTTAACTGGAAGCTTTTGTGGAGCACTTTTAATTCTGTGAAGTCAGATTTTAGCCCATATTTCTAGTTCAAAAACCTGGAGTTCAAAAAACTGTTTGACCCATCTCTGTGATTGTGCAGAACTTCCATGGTAATGGAAAGAGGAACCTTGCTCATTCTATTATACAAGTTTTTCCCTAGTGTCTTGATGGCAATAACCTAAAAGTTTGTAGTTTTAACTGTGGTAAATGTTTGTCAAATTACCAAGGTCGTCAATAGTGATGGGCATGTGATAAACCTCCAGCCTCCTACAGGTGAGGAATGAATGTATGTATGTAGTTAATAAAGTGTTTTTAAAGGAAATGTTGCTTTTAGAAGGAAATTAACTGCTGTGGGACCAATTGTTAATGTAGATCTTACTTACAGGGCCTTAAAAACACAGCCCCTGACAAGCAGTGTTTATTTAAGTACTTTAGCTGAGCATACACTTGAAGTCATAATGAGACAACTTAGTGAAATTTGTTCTAAGGATTATGTTCAAGTTGAAAATATTTTATGTTTTTCAGAAATTGATATTTTTCCTTCAAACTCTGTCCTGCTCTCACATTGCCTCACAAACACATGCATATTTCATGTTTTTTTCCTCAGGACGCTGAGCCATTCATTATTGACTTTTCTTCTCTTTGTAAGAGTATCTGCCCACACAGTTAAAAAACAATTGTCTGTGGGTTTCGTCCTACCCATGCAGTCGTGTGTGGGTGAGGAGTATTAAACTGGTTGTAAACTCAAGGAAATACCTATCAATTCCCTCATTGCTGAAGAGAGATTCAGGATAAGTATCAAAACTAAAGAGAATATGAGATATTCCAACTTGAGAGGGACAGACAAAGGAATGTGACGAATTCCCAAGATATTGGTGTGTTTGTTCTGTTTCTCCCGTCTACGTATTAGTGTGATTTGTGCCTGTTTGGCCAAATATGTAGCTGGAGAAGAACTATTATAGCTTCATTAAGAGTTGGAAGACTAAGTGCTGTTACTGGAAATAACTGGTTACATAGCTTTGAGACCCCTCTGAACACATCACGCTCCCTAAGGACAGCCCGTGTGCTCCTTTCAAACCCTATGTTGCAAGTAATGTAAAACAAATTGTTAGCAGCTTTGTGGTAAAGGAGAATGTTTCTCCCTGGTAGTCTTTCTTCTCTGCTTCATGTTGCTCTTTCTCACACATCTCTTTCTCTGCATATGGGGGTGGCAGAACACAGGCTTACAGATAATTGAGCTTGCTGCTTGTTTCCTGAAGAGCTCCCACAAACATATTTTTAAATCCTTGAATTTGGGTTGCTGGCTGCGAAGTTGCATATATTTGTGTAATATATATCACTTCTTTCCATCTACACTTACCATTTTTTTTTTCTCCAGAGTGAAATTCATACAGTGTTTTGTGTTTGCTATAAATACACATTTCAGCTGTATTTCTATCCTTTGTGTCAACATTAAAATTCCCTTGTTCTATGTTTAGCTTGAATAATTACCAAACCATTTGCAATTAGAACTCTAGGATATGACCTCACCATGATTTATTCCTTCGTTTCTTTCTGTATTTAATGCATTTCAGATACTGAAAATACCAAATCTTTGTCCTTTTATTTTGATGTTTATCAGTAATGGAAACATTCCAAAACAATCAGCCAAATACCTATGCTTTGTTCATTTATTGCCTTCTCTGAAGATAAATTGACTGTACTCAACTCTCTTCAGCATTTTTCTTCACCTAGATATTATTGCCTTGTGCAGCCACCCCAAGGTGACTGTTATCACTTAATTAAATCCTTGCACGCTGGGAAGAAAAAACAACATTGTTCGTTCATAACCCCAAGGAGGTGTGTTTTTTTTCTTTAAGCCACTAAGCTTTTTCCTTGTTTTATTAACTTATTCCTGGCTACAGCAAGGCATACTTTGTTGATGAGCAAAAGGTTGTATTAGCTTTTTATTTTCTGGGTAAACTTATCTTTTCTCTGGGAAAAAAACTGTGGGCATTACAACAAAGAAGAAAAATGGGATCTCTCCAAACCCTGCAATTCTAGTAAAGGTCTGTGTAAACATCAAGTCAGTAAAGAGAAACAGGGGAGTAGCAGGAAGGAAATGAGAAAATAAAATGCAAACATAAAATTGGAACAAGACAAAAAAATAACATGACGTGTATATACACAGAGAAACTGCTGCAGTGCTAAGGGAAAAACTGGCATAAGGAATGGTATATTTCTGGAGAGAAAAATATATCAGGGCTCTTTTTGTTACTGTCTGGGGCAGCATCTTTTTATTAGCCTCTTGGTTAATGTGCTCTCTCTGTCTATTGATTTTAGACTACATAACCCTTGCTTTTACCTTTGCATTTTCTTTTCCATAGTGCATAATCCTTCTTAAAACTGTAAGAGGAAATATTGCAGATGAGCCAGTCACTGAATATGTGAGATCTGTGATTTGCTTTTAAGTTGTTTTAAGCACAGTAGTTCATATGAGAAAGTTCATCTGAAGTAGCGAGCTGCCAGAATACGTACTATGGTTTAGCTGCATATTGCTTGTTTCTAGTCCATTAAATGTAGGACCAGAAAATAGGTTTATCTACTCTAAAATTGGGGCTCAAGCAACCATATGTATTTGCTCATGATGCGAAATCATTTTGCCACCTGCTGTGTTCAACAAGCATGTACAAATAATAAATGCGATTTGAAGCTGTAGTATTTGCAACAGTAGTTTATGATATCATTTGTATAGAAACATAACATTTCAGTGATAAGGAAGAGCTTTTAAGGAGTTGGATAATCGTGATTTTTGAAATTAACTACTTATTATTGTAGGTCACAGACAGTAGTACAAGTTTGTATGTGAGACACAAAATTTTGACCAAATCTGGTATGTCTGTACTTTGTATCAGTAGTTAGTCTCTAGAAATTCCCTTTGCATGATAACGTTTCACCCTAACTTCAGGGATTGCTTTTTATTCTGTGCATTTAAATTATTGTCTGTGGCTATGTGAACCAAATAAGTTTTACAATGTTTATACAGCTTAAATTTCTGTCTTCTTTAGAAATTACAAAAATCTTTCTGTTTACCTGTACAGATTAACAGAAATGCTTTCCAGTCTGTGCACAATGGATTTGCCATCCAGAGATTTTTACCTATACTCAGTTTTTAAATCTAATCTGTTTTAACTTTGAGGCCTGTAGGCTAAAGAGCTATCCACACATCTTATTGAATCTATTAAAAAGGTTACTGAAGCCTCTTTTATTGGGAATAAAGGCAATATATTGCAAATTCATCAAGACTTTATATTTGGTTTGGTTTCAGATTGCTATTAAAGAGTAGTTTAGGAAACACTAATTCTGCAATGAATTAGGTTTTGGTATCAAAAGAGTGAGATTCCTTAGAAGGAGATGGTTATAGCATGAGATTTTTTTAGGAGACAGCTGCAGACAGAATTACAGATATGTAAATTTGAGGAACTAATTTCAAATAGTTGTTGTATGTATATACTTTCTGTTTGTTTTCCAAAACTGATTATATCTGATTCTTTCCTTTTCTTGTTCATTCCCTATTGGAACTTCCAGTTCTACATTGGTTGTATTATATGATTTTTTTATTAATTTTCCTACTAGTTTATGATATCAATGAGTGGCTTAGCAACTTCATTGAAGGATTGGGAAATGGCACAGGAAACCTGTGAGGGAGAATTTTATTTCAACAAGGTTTAGGTAGAAATATATTGCAAGATATATTGCAGTTCAAAACAAGGATAATTTAAAGTTTCATGTACTATTACTGCCCATCTTTTAGGGGTCAAAAAAGTGTTCTTAATTTCTAAGCACTCTAGTGTGTTTCTTTTATTTTCCATTAAAATTTTAATTTAGAAATGAACCCAGACTTGAGTACGATAGGAAACCTCAAGCCGAATTGTAATCCTGCTAAGGATTGTAGCTAGGCTGAAAAATCTGTTTAGATTTTAAACCCTAATCAGAACTCAAACAGTCTTCTCAGATGTGGAAAACATTTGGTTGTATTTCTGTTGCAGTTATCTTATGTGTGTGTGCTTCTGCTCTTTCCCATCTGGTTTCAAACCAGAGTCAGGGAATGACTGATAAAATACCATTTCTTTTTCACTATAGTGACTGAAAACAGATTGAAGAAATTCAGATATATGTCGGAACTCATTAAAGCATGACCACTTAAATTTATTTATTTTAAGTTGGAGGGGTTGCTGCCAATTAAAATGGAACATTTACATGCAGAAGTCTATCTATACTGCTTTCTGTGTGGTGTGTCAGGCAGCATGTTCATTTGGGCATGGTAATGGAATGAAATCTAGACTGCAAAGACATTCGTATGGCAGCATAAAGAGCAATGACAGTGCAGTGTGATAGGACAGGGGGTAATCGTTTTAAACTAAAGGAGGGTAGATTCAGAGCAGATACAAGGAAGAAATTTGTTATGGTGAGGGCAATGAAATACTGGCACAGTTTGCCCAGAGAGGTTATGGATGCCCCATCCCTGGAAACATTCAAAGTCAGGTTGCACGGGGGTCTGAGCAACATGATCTGATTGATGTCCCTGTTCATTTCAGGGAGGTTGGAGATAGAGGGCCTTTAAAAGTCCCTTCCAGCCCAAACCATTCTATGATTCTATTTGGTTTTGGTTCAATGTAGTTTTTCAGTGATTTAAAGAAAGAAAAAATGATGCAGAAAAGATGAAGAAAATCAGCAAACATGTATGTTATTGCTTGGGGTCTAAAAGTAGTTCGGAAGACAGGAGACATCTGCAAACGCATGAAACTTTGTTCTATTATGTGATTTTTCATTAGTAGTTTTAATAGTACTTTGTGATGACAATGGGTGTTATAGTGATTTCATTGTAGAATTGGGAAATGGTGAGGGAAAACTTAATTCCAACAAGCTAGAAGCAGAAAGAAGAAAAACACCATAGCAAGAGAAGCTGGGATGCTACACTCACACTTTAAACACTGTATGTTTAAAGCATCATAATAAGAAAATAGAAGTGTTTCCTTGGTTTTGTCTGGGTGTGTCTGTGAGTTTTCTTTCATCACTTTCATTTATGAAGGTGCTTTTACCACAGCAATATTAGGGAGAGACTGAGTTTCAGGTCTCTTACAAACTGCAGTGAATCAGATAGTAACAGTGGAGAGCAATCATGTCAGTACCTACTTGGGCACGAGATCCAACATATAGACTGTTGACATGTGCAATAAATAGCATTAGGATTGGTGATGTCAAGACTCATTCAGGGCTCTTTAGATAATGCAGTGCTGTGGATTATTGGCACAACAACAGCTACTGTACTCTGCACTTGCAAGGAAGTCTTGAGCACCCTTTGATGAGCAGGTTACTGATACTTTATGCTGCAGCTGATCCAGGGCACCCCTTAAGGGAATAGCATAATAATTTGGCTGCACACTAAAACCCTGTGTGAAAATACAGATGAACATTTTCTGTCTCTAAAAGGAAAAAAGATGTTATTAGTTGAAACCTTTTGTTTCTGGCTTCTGGACAAATCATAACTCATTTACCAGTCCCCACACTAGAGAATAGGATTTTATTATGGAAATACAAACAGACCCTTAATTATCATAGCAGTCAGAGGTGCCACTGTAATGTATTAGCTTGTATTTTAAAAATAATATAAACCTTTTTCATTGGAAGAACTGCTCTGTGCTGTTGATATGCTTGAATTTATGCAATGAGCTGGTAAACAGCAAAATTCATACTTATCTTTACCAACACAGGCAAAGAGGTGAGCTCAGGGGAAAAAAAAAAAAAAAAAAAAAAAAAAAAAAAAAGAAGGAGGGAGAGAGAAACACAGTATTTCTTCATAGCCTAGGGTGACATTAGAGTCCTGTTGATGGCAAACTTACATACTGTCTTCTCACCTGCTCTCATATTCCAGCTGTGAAACAGAAGTGGAAGGTCAACATAGCAATAGTGTTTTGTAGTGGCAAACTGAGTTGATTTCCTCACATTCATTCAGGACCAGACCTCCAGTTCCCTCAGGATAATTGATTTTCACATAAATGTGTGTTTCCCACTTTTGTGTGAAATGTACTTCTGGACTGAAGCACTGTAAGCTCAAAACTCTTGCACAAAGTATTGCAACACAGCATAAAGATATCAACTTTACTGTGAAGAATGTAGATGTTGTGGATAATTATTTCAGGGGAAGATTTTGAAATATTTTTGTTATGAATGAAGATTCCAATTTGTTTCAGAAATTTGTTTGTCCCAGGTAGTTGCAGTACTCCTGTGTTCCCGCCCAGATAAGTGAATGGAAAACAAAGCTTCTGTGAAAACCAGAATAGCACAGCATAGTTTTGTGTAGATTTGCATCCTGTCTTCTAGTGACTTTTGTGCCTTAAGACAATGTAACTTGAGTATTTTTTGGTGATCAGGACATTTGAAAGGTCTCTTTTCCATGCTATCTAATAGTATGGAAACTCATAGTCCAGCATTTTCTGCTCTAGAGGCTCCCATCTGCATTTTAAATCCATTTTTTCTAAACCTGTAAGAATTTCTCTAAGACCTCTGTTAAATCTGGAGAAAACTAACCATGGATTTGAATGCTGTTAGTGGGGTAGACAGACAAAGACATGCAGAGTAGAGGAAACAATCTTCAGCGTTTCAAGAGCCACTTCAAAATACAACCCTTAAGGGGTTATAGTTTCATGGGCTCTTTTCCTCTCTTTTTTTTTTTTTCTTTTTTTTCCCCCCCATGTCTCAATAAACCCAGCTTCTAGTAACTAGAATGTTCTGATTTGTGTCAGTCCAGATTCAAGGATTCAATCACAAGGCTAGGAATTCAAATGGCAGTAACAATTCTGGAGGCTTCTATGTATTGGTTTTTAGTGGAAAAACAAATGGCTGCTTTAATTTAGCCCAGCTGTCTATGGATCCTGGAAGACTTCAGAGGGAACATATGTGGAACTGCTCCACACTCCCATAGGTGGAGGAGGAATGGGGTATAGCAAATGGATCTCCTGCATTAGTTCAAGGATTAATGACAGCTGGAGGAACTCTTAGCAGATTAGGGCCAGGTTCTGTCTTCTTTGCATTATAACATGGAATAAGAGGCTGAAGATAAGAACATGAGTTTTTAAATTTTTTTCTGTGTAACTTAAAGGGTTACACAGTACAGAAACAGCACTGTATTGGGTAGACTATGGATTTATTCTTAATGTTCTGTGTTCTTATTATATCTGTATTCCATTGTCTGAAAAGTATTCTCAAGATGTTCTTTCAAGAAGAGCATAAATCAGAACGATATGCTAGTCAAAGAACTCAATTTCTCATTCAAATCTATTTTGGTTGTATGTATTGCCATCTAATAGATTAAATATGCTAAACACAAGCCCCTCATCCTGTTCTTCCTTGAACACAGCCTCTCTGCTTCATATGTATGAAATTTTGTGAGGCAAGTGAGAACACATATTCAAGTCTGGGATAGAGGTCGAATTATAGCCAGGATTGTCAGGATCAATCACCACAGCATCTGAGTACCTATCGAGTGCACAGATGATATTTTAACAGTGAAATTTACTGTATAAAAATTCTTCCTTTTAGTTTTTTCACCTATGTTTTTGGACAGCTGATATTTAGCTACCTTTATCTGTTTGCTTTCACACAGTGTCAGGTTGTGTAGATTGACAGAAAAGCTAACCAAACATGCAAATACACAACAAATATAAGATCAATTTGAATTGAGCTTACATGAACTGAAATATTTATACATAACATAAAAGGGCTTCAAACTTGCAGCTTGGGAAACAATAATATTCACAAGAATGCTTATTGTTCCCACAATCAGTTTTGCTTCTGCTTGCCCAGTGTTTCAGTCAGATCAGGTTCCCACAGTGTCTTGCTGTGTGGTCTGAGGTGCGGGTCTGGGCACTCAAGCTCTCATTCTGCCAGCTCTGTGTATCTTAGCTCCTGCTGCTGCATCAACTTACTCTTTCACTTTTTGCACTTATTTACTAAATGTTATGCAGGTACATCCATTGTCAAGTCCTTTACTCAGGGCAGCACCTCTCAGTGCAGAAATGCATAACTAATTGTAATAATAATTGCTTTAATACATGACTTTGCAGGATGGTTTGAGATTATGCAGCAATATAAAATGGCCCTCTAGAAAAAAATAATATTTCTATCTACAGGGAAGAGATTCCTAAAAGTCATTTACTGCTTTTGTACTCAAAAAATTGTCAAACTCCTAATCTCAGATTTTTTTCTTGAACATCCATCACTTAGAGATTTGTAGTCTTGCTCTGGCTCTCAAACTTACCTCTAATACTTGTCAATATGTTATCAATGACCAGTCCAGGGAGTACATCTTAAGAACTTGACTTTCATCCTTAAATATTTTTTTTTCCTCTAAACCTTTCTCTTCTACACTTTCTAGTTCTGCAATCATTCTGTTTTAGAATAACTTTTTTTTTTTTCCCTAATCAAGCAGTAAAACTGCCACTGCAAGTTTTTGCTGTTTTGGATGTATAAACATACTTATTCTGTAAGCCTGTGAAAGATGCATCAAGGGAATCAGTAAAGTTTACTCCTCCTCCTTCATTTATTGGCTTTGAGCTATAAAGCAGACTTCCTTATTATTGACAAATTTACTTTTTGGCACTCTCTTGTTGTCATAAATTGCATCCTGACCACACGAGCAAAGAGCACGAAAATGACGAATTAGGAAGCTGGCATCAAAGTCCATGCTAACCACATCCTTTGAGTTTGTCCCCTTACCTCATCTTTTTTACTGTAGTTGTTTTGGTGCCAAATGCACGCTGCCTTGTTGCCAAGGATGTGTCATTAATTCACAAGGAGTCTATGGTCATGTAGCCATATAACTGGTTTGGTGGACAGTGATTGAAAAAATGGCAGCAGTATGAGGGCTGAAAACCAGGATTTCTCTGTGTTTTAGGTTGGGATTTTTGCTCAGTGGTAAAAAGCTTGTAGTCCAAGGAAGGCTGAAATAAGCCTTTTTAATTTTTAATATTTTTTATTTGGGCTTTTTGTTTGTAGGTGGAATTTTTGTTTTGTTTTGTTTATTTGGGATTAGTTTGGTTTGTTGTTTGCAAGAGATTAGAAAGATGGAAGAGAATGAATAAAGCTTTTAGAGATTTGTGTAAGTCAGTAGCTGATCAAACTTCAGTTGGTCAATTTATTCATGTATATCAAATATATCCCATGTAAAATCCTATTTCCCAGCACAATACTACGATTGTCTTATAGTACTTAATTGTGAAAGCCCAAGGTAAGATTTTCCACCTAAGTACATTTTGCATGTTTGTTGATGTTGCTGGAGGATATTGCTCTGATATCTTAATAATGAGAGCACAGAAGATGGGTACTGAGGCCAGATTTCTGTTAACCATCATTTATGCCTTTTACTTTATTTTAATCCCCCCATCCAAAAATGGATTCATGTTGGAATGAAACTTACTTTTTTTATTTCTTTCTTCAGTAAATCATATTTTTAAGCCATGTTGTGACACGATTGATAAATAAATAATGCAGTTGTATATATATGATAAGAGAGGGACTATTTTCTTTCATAAATGTCAGTGGCATCTAACATTTCCTCTCTTTTTAACAAAAGAGTGAAATATTTTCACTGTTATTGAATTTTGTATGTCTAATTGGTGACAGGCTTTGTCCTTAAATAAATGCTCAGCTCCAGTTATAATATCACTATGTCATAAGAGTGAAAAATTCTGTTTAAGATGTTCTGTTTTCCAGGAAAAAGTTTAGTATATCAATTAGTCTGTTTTCTCAGGGGGAGTATTCCCTTCCCCAGCCCCTAACTCCAGATCAGAGCTTGAATGATGAGAAAAGCATCACAGATGCATGCTGCATTGGACAAAGAACACACACATGCATTTAAATCATGTATATCTTACTTTTTACTGATGTAATTGTGAAATATGTCCTTTTTGCATTCATAATTAGGGGGTGGAACAGATGGTGAAGGCTTAGTTTAAAATAATCTGTCATTAAAATAACCTAGCCTACTGGTAATTCTTCACTCTAACTGGAGTTTAGGTCAGGGTAACAGGATTTTTTGAAGCATTGGAACACACTAGAAAGAATTAGGGACTTCATGGATAGTGTGAAATATGAGGATATTCTCCAGAAGGACACTGTAGTAAGGCTCCAGTGAATTAAATTTGCCTGTAGTGGGAATATGCAAAAATGGCTGGGACAAAATTCCTCTGACAAATATAAATCCGTTTACTATGATGCATTATACATAAGTGCATATTCGGTCAAAGTGGTACAGTGGATTTCATATCCTGAAAGGAAATAACCTCACTGTGCTTCAAATACTGTAAAAGGCAGTGAGTATTTTGGGTTAAAGCCTGTGCTTTACATTTTTGTATTATTCTGATGTCAGAGGATATAAATTATAATAATTTGCATTATTGTTCTGGGGTGCTGTAGCTAGTGACTTTTAAATCTGAGTCTCACTTCCTTCACATCTACCACATTGACTTGCTGGTATGTGACAAAGAAAAACTTGTATCAGTCCTTCCTGGCTAATTTAGAACAGTTTTCAGGAATAAGAAAACTGGCTCAATAAATTAGATACTTGCATGTCTTTAAAGCATTTATTTTAGTGTTCCCTCCAAGATTTCATTCTTTAACAGCTTTGAAGAGAGCATATAGATTTCAGCATGGTATTATGATAAATCTTCTTGAGGAGGGGCAAGCATTAACATTTGTGTCGGTTCTTTTTCATCTTAATCCAACCTTGGTTAATAATCAGAAAATTCTACATAGTGGGTAAGAAGATGTAATTAACCCTTTGACCCCAGAATCTTAATTGGCGCCTGTTGAAAACAGTGGGGCAGTTTAAAAAAAAATAAATTAAAAAGTAGCCTGTGGTGATTGAAACAGCATAATGCATAATGGTTTTCTGAAATCAAAAGTAATAGAGAGCTTCAGCTTTAATCACATTTTGCATAAAGCCAGTAAGTGTAGTTTTAAACAAGAAGTTGCCAGTCTACCTTAAATTGGATTGTGCTCAAAAATGGCATTTGGGGTCACCCTGACCCTTTCTCAGCTGCCACACTAGATGAGATAGGACTAGGTTTATGACAGTCAACTTCATTTACTTAAAAATATAAGAAATTAAGACAAGAAAAATTTCCTTGTATTCATAGTCTCTCCTTCAAAGAAAATAGGACATTATGAAAACCCAGTTACCTTTTCAAGCCCTATTTTCATATTATAGTTAACTCTGGAACATCCAGAACAGAAATCCTATCTACCTGCAAACTACACTGAAACTACTCAGAATTCTGGCTGGAAGCACTGTGGTGTTCCTTTCAAAAGAGATGCTTGAAAGCTGACTCAGTCCACTATCCTTCTGTCATTTCTCTTGTCCTTCGTTTTACATAAGTAATATGAATAATACTTCTGGATATCTCTCATGAAAACAAAACTGTTTGTGAATATGTAGTATACAGTGGTATCACATACTCTTCTCCAGTATATAACATAACCTGTGTTATGTTGCCTTGCACCTTCTCTGAAGTCTGCTGCTCCCTTGGCATGCACAAAGGACGTACGCTTTATGAAAAATTGAAAAATTTCAGCGCGCATTACTTAAATAATAAATATTCATAAATAATACCTATGAATAACGAATGAGACAGTCCTTCAGAACTACTGTTTGACCTGTAAAAGGAACAACAACATTGTCACAAAAGTGGTCTGTCTCAGCCCTTTCATACTGGTGGGAGGAGCTGCCTTGCATTGGAAGATGGCTGCTTCTCCTCCTATTTTTATTGTCATTTTTCTTAGGTACTGGAATTTGAGCTTAGTACTCGGAGATTTTGTTCTAAAGTCTTTGTATTTCAGGCATGGAAGTAGTTAGGTGTCCATTAGCTCTTGATCAGTGGCTCTTTCAAAATGCAGTAAATAAGCTTTCTGATTTTCCTGTATTGAACAAAATGCTGAATTTGGTCACTAGTTGCACATAAGCATAGCTTCAGAGAGGTGGAAAAGAAATGGAGAAAGAATGATCATGACTTAGTAGTCTCAGCCGGCTAAATGAACACATTTTATGGCACAGGAAGTGACTAATCATGTCCAAAGGTTTTGGTGTCCTGCTTTGGCCCTGCCAGTCCTTCAGTGGTGCTTCTTCAATTATTTCCCTTGTAAAACTTGGGGGCAAAAGTAAGGAATAGTCTCTCAGAAAGAAAGAGGAAAAAAAAGACTAAACAAGTAAAACTACTAAAGTAAAGCTATTTAAATGAAAGGAGAGAATCAGAGTTAATGGCATGGAAAGGTAGCCAGTGCTTAAGATGACTAACCCTTGTCACTTCAACACCCTTAGTTACTGATGACTTTCCAACTTTAGCCATGGAGGTTGAAATTTCTTTGTATAGCTGTGTCAACTAGAGATAACTTTTATTGTTTATATTTTTTCCAGAAAAACTAGTTTCAGCCAATTTCAAAACTACACTGAGTGAAACATTTCTGACTAATCAGTACTCAAAGATTCCTTCAAACTTTTGTTTTATTAAGCCTGAATTCCTAAATACGATGATGTGTATCAAAGAAGCAGAAAAGATATCAGTGACTCAGAGAATTATTTTCTTCCTGTTCTTACAAAACTTTGTCCAGATCATAAATATGCTTAAACTGTTTATCACTCTCTCAAATAACAGAGCAAAGTGACCACACAAAAAGCTATATAAAAAACTGAGAAGAGGAAAGTTGTTTTTATATGCACAAATAACCTATGAAACATCTTTCTTCAAGAAAGGAAGATACCATGGTCATGCCAGCTGCTAAGGATGGGTTAGTAAGAAACCCCTGGTAGGCTTGCCATTACTCATATATACAAACTTAAACTGAGTGCTGCAGGCAGGCCATTAGTCCCAGTCAGTGTGACAATTTCTTGTTGATGGTGGAGAATGGAGTTCTGTATAGGTGGTCAGGGAGACAGAGTCATGGCCCTCAGCCTAACAGAGGGTTAAACCAGTTTTCTCAAAGGAACACACAAAAGAGAATCAGGAATGCTGCAACTAAGACCTTTAAAGATTTATTTTTCTGAGTAAGAGATTGTACATAGTGGGAGAGATCAGATGTGCAAAGGTTTTGATTGTCCTGGTATGGATCTAAGTTTGAACTTCTCTGTTCCAAATTTGCCACCTGTTATTAATGTTAAAAATTCAAGGAAGTGATGTTAATAATTTGAGAAAGAAATGATGATGATTTATAAGAGGCCATAAATTACTTGCATATTATAAATGTTTATACATGAAGGAAATCTATGCAGATTTACATTTTTATTAATTCATAAATATAAATTAGAGTCTTTTTTTAATGCGGTTTCTTTAGTGAGGGTTTGTTTTCCAATATGCAGTCTATTATTTTTAGAAAACTCGGATATTTAACTAATTCCACCACCTACTGCATCAGAGAGGGATGAACTTTTGCCAAAGACAGCTCCTGACTAGCAGCCTGTCAGAAATTAGTCAAGAAGCAGAATTTAAAAAAATATTAAAACCCCTCAGAAATCACTGTTGTGTATTTGTAAAGGAGTGATTACATTATTTTTTTCATCATGTATCTCCATCAAATTTATGTGGTTTTTCCTTCGAAAACCAGGCTAATATCTCAAATGCTACAGTTAATATTTCCTTTACATGTTCCTTTAGCACAAGGGGATACTTGGGATGGGATTTTGGAGATTTTTCCTTGTTCCTCCCAAAATTTGGGCTGTTTCATATTTTCTGAGCTGTTTTAGCATTTCTAATTTCTGGAATTTTGTGATTTTACTTTTGCAATAGTCAATGATTGTTTGCCAATAATCATCCTCACAAAAGGCAGAAAGGTAAAGACATGGATAGTGTATGAAGGTAGTTTCTTCCTAGTGAAGATGTATTCATAGAGGTATACTCCCTTCTGGATGTGCAGTGATTTACTCTGTGTCAGTTTAGAATATAGCCCTCTGTTTATTAACTGCCCTCATGTTTCAAAAGGTATCCATTAATCGCTGTAATTGTATTTTGATTTTTGCAGTTGCAATGGAAACCACATCCAAAGACTTGAACCTGTCAAAGTAAAATCTGATCTAGACTTTTAAACCAAAGGGATGAAATTCATAGCATTTCTAGAGACCTAAGCTGTAAACATATTTGACAGTAATCTGCTGATTGGCTTTGTTGTCTCACAAAAGGAAAATGGTGTCTGCCTATATGTGTGCATGTGCGTGCATGTGTGTGTAATCCTCAATTAATTTACAAATTATTGAGGTCCATAGTGATTTGAGTGATGGCAGGATTTTTCTCCATTTGAGTTTTTGGAAATGGAAATTCTCTGCTTTGATTCTGAGCAATGGGTGGTGATTTTTTTATATCCACCATTCAATTGGAAGGTTATTTGTTTTCCTTATTTGTTTCTTCATGGAAAAAAAAAAGAGAACATTTTATTTTTCTTCTGTGAAGCAAATGAGATAAATGTTATAAGTATATGGCACATATAAGCATGGCAGTAAAATAACTTGGAAATATACTCATCAACTTGGACTTAGTAATATACTCATATGATTTTTATTAATATGTAGACAGAATATAAAGGAAATGTCTTAAGGGTTCAAATTAAAACCACTCTCACAAAAGTCAGAATATTTTCTTCAGTTTATTCTGTGATGCCTTTGTTTGAATCTATTTCTATTTGTAGTTTGGAATTTTTTATTAATCTATTCACTTCTTTTTTTTTTTTTTTTCTCTTATTCTGTAGTCCCTGGATGGATTTGTATTTGCACTAAATCAAGAAGGAAAATTTTTGTACATTTCAGAAACTGTCTCCATCTATTTAGGCCTATCCCAAGTAAGTAAATGTTCCAATTCTAGAACAAAACTGTGTATGATGCATTCTTCTGTTTATTATTAAGGAAATAATGATTTGGTTTCTGTGTTTTGCATAGATTATTGAATTAGCTGTTTAAAGTTACATCCTGTTCTTCCTGAGACACAACTGAAAAATATGTCTATAGTATTGGATGTTGAGATGTGTATTGAAACTTTTCTGCCACAAAGAATCATTATTAATTTATTGAGAACAAATGAAGTTTCTTTTCTCAGTTGTTTTGAACTTTAAACCTCTATACCTGATAGGAAAGGGACACTCTAATAGTACTTCCCTTGTGTCCTATTACTGGATGTTTATGGAGTACCCTGAATTATCCAGGGAGCTGACACGATGACAGGGAGTCATTTGGAGTCAAGAAATGCTGAAAGAGACCATTAAAATGTCTTGCAGGGAGGGTTCCAACAAGGACACATTTTGACGCTTTCACCAACACTCACTAGTATGAAAAGATGAATTTGTAAAATATAGTAATTTGGAGGGCTTTGGTTTGTTTTTTGGGTTTGTTGTTTTTGTTTTTGTTTTGGTTTTTTTTTTCATTTATTTGCTGACAACTCTTTTTCAAAGATTAAAAGGCAGGGCAGAAGTGGTGCAAAAGTTAGTTGTTAATTCTTATTCCTAATCCTGCAGCATTCAGAAATGTTTAGGCAGGATAGCTTCTTTCTGCTTGCACTTAGAAATGAAGCAGAAATATTTTGCATGATGATTTTCAGAGTGGGACCCTCTACTTCTACTGCAGTCACCCTGAGGAGGAAAAGAAAAACTAAAAAAGAATACTTATTTCAGCTCCTTTAAATTGGGACCCACACAGCTATGAGAAAGCAACTATTAGCATAGGCTCCTTACCATCAGTTTTGCTGTACTCCACCAACAATTAAGTGGGAAACTTTAATATTTGGTGACAAAAAAAGACTAATTTAAAATATTATCTGGTGAGAATACGAATACAGGCTCATTAAGTTCTCAAAGAACACGCAAGCAATTGGCTGTAATAAGTTCAGTAATTGTTATTTTGTGCTGGCTTTGGCAAAGCCAATGATAGAAATGGAAACGAGCTGTTTCTAGCTCATATCAGTATTCTTGTCTCTCATTAAAGTCCCTCGTTTTGTAATAGACTTTAATCCCTGACTTAATCTGTTTGGGAGTTAGAATCAAGAATCTCACATTTTGAAATCGGTGCACCACCATGTTGCTAATGCAGTAAAGAATTGGAACTTTAATGTTTATTATTGTCTTATGTTCATATTAATCTGGTTTATGCATAGTATCCAACAAAGTCTAATAAGCCAGTAAAGAAGAAGGATGGATAATTAGTTTAAGCAGGTAAATGCTAATTAGGAAACTCCTGAAAGGCATCCATTATACACTAGCTTAAAACAAATTTTACAGCCCTGGTTAGTGGTGTAATCCAAATTCTGTCAAGGCAACTGCATTTTCTGTAATTGAGATGTGTATGTTTGCTTTGCATAACAGATGGCTCTGTATGCTTAGACTGATAGCTAGGAAAATAATAATTGCATTATTCTGGCCAAAAGAATATTAGCTCTTGGGTTTTGGCCATTTCAGTCAGTCCTCCTGCCAGCACAGCATATGCACATATATGGATTGGATTTTCAAGGAAATTGATGCATCTGGAATAGTGTGGCCATCTGAAATATCATCTGTTCAAGAAAAATTTGGCTTTAACCCTATGTTAGTCTCTTGTTAAAAGCATTTTCTGCCACTGTCTTTCAAACCATAGAGTTTATAAATCTCTCCTTACTCTGAACTCACATCATGTTGTTAAGACTTTACACTCCATCTTGATCCATATACATTTCAAGAAAGGGTTCAGATAAATGAAGCAATTTTCTTTGCATGTTAGAGTATTGGAAATATCTGGGCAAATATTTCCATGCATTCAACACTGAAAGTATTAATGGAAAAACTACCAAAACCAGAACCAGTACTGTGGATTATTATAGAATAATAAATTAAACCTACTAAGATTTACTAAAATACCTGTTTTCTTCTTCTCTTCTGTCTTTATGGAGACATTTTGTATTTATAAGACCTATGGTATTTATATATTTTTGATATATTGTTCTCTTGGTATAGCTTTATATTGCTAGTATCTTAATAATTTTAAAAGTGCTGTAGCTACTTCCTACTAAATTACTAGTTAAAGCTTATTTGTTGCTAAAAATATTAGCAAGTGTATCCATAGAAACATTTCTCAAATATACATGGAAATGCTACAGTTTTAACCACACCAAACTTTAAATACTTGTGGATTCTGAATTTCTGGGTTGGTGCTATGTGATACATGTAGTGTTTTGTTTCTTGCACTGCAAGTAAACATTGATATACCCTATGCTGATGCTCCAAAACTTTATATTATATAGAACCTCCAGGCAGTATTGTGCTTAAAGGCATTATGACATGCATTATTATTTGAAATATCTTCATCAAGTGCTGTCTTTGGAGTCTTATCTTTTAATTTAGTCAAATTATTTCTCTAGGACTTCATCCTTGTTTGGTGGTTTCTTTTTTTTAATTTTTATTTTTTAACTAGTATGCATGGAAATAGTGTAAAATATATTTTGTATTTGCAAAGCAAAATCTCATGTCTCCTAGATAAAGGAAAATAGTTCTTGTATTGAATCTCAGCAGGTGACAACAGTTATGGTAGTCAATTTTACTCTTTTTTGAACATTTAGAGCCAGTGGTGCAAAACAAATGGATGCCAATGTTCTAAGATAGCTGCAGGACTAATAGTAAACAAATCTGATGAAACAATATCTTGGAAGGTAGCCTGGAAATTGCAATAATAAAGTTACCACTGGCAAAAGTAGCAGTATATTTGAACAGTAAACAAAAATTGCAATAAATACCCTTTTGGCATTCTAATGAACATAACTTATATGTAGACACCCATTAACAAATCTATTTTGAATTTTTTTTTAATAATTTATCTTCTGACTAATGCTAACCAAGAATTTTAAGCTAGTTTGGCAGATGTATATTTCAGACCACACAGTGGAATTATATCAGTGCAGTTTCAGAGAACAGAGATGCATTTCAAAGTTGAGGAAAAGAGGGTTAGCTGACAATAATGATTGAGGGAAGGTAAAGAGTCAAAGCAAGAGAAGTGGACCAACGATCTCCCAGTTAAAGTGTCTATGTATATTGACTTTAGTCTGTGTTAATTGTCATAGCTCAGTTATACTTCAGGCAAGCTGAAATGGTTAAACATATTTTCCAGTTCTTTCATGAACTGTAGTATTTGTTGAAAAGCCCCAAAATGTCTATAAATGTGCAGCATGGCCAGGATTTCTGCTCTGGATTGGACAATATGATCTGTGGTGGTGTAGCCAATACAAATATAGTTTTACACTGGATCTCTGTAGTGGTGGAAAAATGTTTGTTCTTCATATATGTATATTCCCATACATTTTCCAAGTCAGCAGGTAATTTTTGATATCAGAGTAACTTCCATCTTTGGAACCCTCAGTCCCTGATTTCCTTTTAGAAATGGGATGAGATTTCAAAAGAAAATGGCTAACCACAGAAGAGGAATTCAAATTGCTCCTTCCAGCACTTAGAAGTCAGTGTGAGTGCTTCCCTAAGAGATTTCAATTCTCTTGAAAAGTCTCTGTGTTTGAGACTTAGACCAAACCTATGCTGAAACATAAGTAGTAGCAAAAAGGGAGAAAAGTCTATCCAGAAACAGAATAAAAATGTGTTATCCAGAAAGGATAAAATTGTCTGACATTTGATGTTTCAGGTTCCATAGGAAATATTATGAGCTAATAATCTGGGTATGATGCTTTTGCATGCAGGAAACAATTTCTTAATCACCTCTTACAATAGTTGTACTTAGCAAGGATAGTATGCATAGTTTCCTGCCTGTGAGGTCCACATCTTAAAGTAAAATATTTCCTACCTTTGCTCCTACTTGTCCAGGACACAGAGCAGGTTTGCAGATTGGCCTGTTGAAAAAAGAGCTCACTAAAAATGAAGCGTGCAGCTGCTGGCATAATGAGAGATAGATAATAGAGATGAAAAAGGAAGAAAACAAGAATAAGATTTTGAGATTTTATCCTTTAGAAAATAAAGCAGGCAAAACCAACAGGTATATTACGTGTGTACTCTCTTACCAGTAGCAGAACCTATTTCCTTATTTTGGCTTTCTGTGCATTTGTTCTATGAAATGGCAAATAAAATTATAGCTACAGCACACAAGTACAAGGTCAAATAAATGACAGTACTCATTCTATTTGTGAAGCTATTCTGAAAAGGAACCACGGTGCCAAATGTGGTTTATTTGAATAATAAAGAAGAATTAGATTCCCCTGATAACTTGGCTGAGGGCCAATAAATCACTGGAGGTTAAGAATGCTTTGCAACTGCCATGTATTTCTTTTGCTTTTACGAAGCACAAACCTCAACTACTATGCTCTACCTGTTTTTCAATGCAAATCAAGCTGAGGTTAGTAGATGGTTAAAGGATTGCTTTTGTGATCTGTTTGCTTAAAAAATAATATAAAGCAATCTTGACACTTGCGCTGATTCTGTAAATTCTATCTTATTTTCCTCCTATAACATTAACAAAATAAACTAATAATGATAATAATGCAAAAAATAACAAAATCCATAACTGTAAATTTTTAAGCAAAACTAGACAATAGCCAATTGTGAAAAGAACTTGCCCTTTTCTTTGTGATGTTGTCATTGTTTTAGTGTTCTGAATTTAATACTTTTACATTAAATGATCATATGTGCTCATACAATAAATTGGTAAACTAGCACTGATAATTTTTTAACAGTTTTTGCCCTTTAAAAAGAGCAGATAAAAGCCTAGGAAATGCTGTGTTGATCATGTGGGGCTTTAATTTTTTTTTTCTTAACATTCAATGTAAGAATATTAATTTACTCTTGTATTTTATGCTAAAAGAAGTGAACAAGGGAAGAGTTCTATTGAAATAGAGCTGCTCTGAGGATTTTGAGAGCAGTAAGAAAATATAAGTATCAAAATAATTCAGAAACAGTACAAGGCACAGTGGCACATTATCAATTTACAACATTTAAATTGATAAATGCTTGGTGGTGAAGGCCTACAAGGGCACTTTGAAAAGCAAATAGCGACCTGCTGAAGAAATTGATTTTTCCCCCCCGAAAATGACTGCATGATGCATCATTTGACTGCATGCTGTCCAAGTGCTTGACAGAGATAATCTCAGCAATCCCACGGGTGACCTTATCGTTCTCACCAGGGCAACTTTGTCTAGGTTCTGACTTTGTGCATGTCAAGGTTTCTTCAGGCAGGATCCTTAGGGGGAAAAAGTTCCTCTGTTCGATCCAGATATTGAACCACTCTTGAAGGCACTCCCCCACCCCCAAAAAGGCAAGCTTGTTTCTTTTCTTCATAATTATGAATGAACTGAACAAGGGAAAATATCTATAGACACAGTATCTTTGCTGAGACCATTATTGCCTTCTCAGTGTAGCTTAGCTTTCCTCTTAAAGGAGAAAGGATACCTGCCATTAGAGGTTATCAGATACAGTTGAAAGACTCCAAAATATATGGCACTCTTCTACATAGCAGATATCTCCCACCTGCTTTCTTTATCACACTCACTGTTCACAGCTTTATTTTTGCCATCCTCACCGTATTTAATATCAGTGCCTAATCATTTTTTCTCTATGTTGTTGTTTTGAGTTTTTTTTTTAAATCCCTATCCCAACCCAAAAACTTTTAAGACAACTCAAGTGCAAATGACAACCTGACAGAAGTCTTGAACATCAATATCAATATGCATAATTTTGCATAGTTGATCTGTAACAACCTTCACTGTATGGTCACACAGAGGTCCAATACACTTAGGCTGTTTTATTTGTTTATTACCAAACTGGCTTTATCTTGCACAGAGAAATATATTGCCCAAACTGTGATGAATAATGGCATTTTAAAATTTGCAGGAGTTTTTAAAGTACTTTATATAACGAACAAACTATTCTTCATATGCAGTTAGTAAGTGTTAATTATAATTACTGACTAGGAATCTGTTGAAAGCAGCAAATGTTATGCTCTGTTTGGTACCCCAAAGCTGCTTTTCCCACTGCCTTTGACACCCACAGTTCACCGTATTCAACCTCTTTTACCTCCTTCTTTCATCCACAACATTAATTCTGAGTGAACAAGACGTGCTTCCTTGCTTTTGACAAGATTTGCTGCAGTCTCATGCGACAAAAACCCAACACTCATTCCAGATTCAGAAAGTAGGATTTATAACAGCATTTTAATTTAATGTTGGATGTCGAACATATAAAGAGATCACAGTAGTACTAGAGCTGAAAATTGATGCCTTTTTTATTAGTGTCCTCTCAGAAGTGGGTGAGCCGCTGTTTGTGCAATGGAGCACAGAGCGCCACAGTCAGATGAATGAGGATATGCTATCTGCAAGGAATCATATTTCAAACCACTGTCTGCTTCTATTGATGTGCTCAGAGTTGAAAGGTTATGCTAGTAAATGCCATCAGAATTTTCAGCATTAGAAATCTGTGGAATAATCCGCTGACTGTTACTTTGTAGTGAGTCCAAATGCAATACATGGTGATGCTTTAATTATTTTTTTTAATTGAAATTAACTTATTGTTAATGATCACATTGTTTTGCTTCTTCTTCTGCAGCGTGTTTAAAACTGCCAACAGTATAGTCTTATAAGCTCCACTGAATATAGCTCTCTGCTGAGTTAACTAAAGGAATCCAGAATGTCATTTTACATGAGAATCATGTTTCCTTTATTTATTCTTTTGAACATATTTTACCAGCCATTGAGGCTGAAACATTGAAAGCCTTTATGCAGAAGGGATTCACTGGCTAAAATGAATCACAGATTCTCCATGCAATAAAATATAGCCTCATTGGTTTAATATTTAAAGGCTGAAGACTTTTTATGTCACTTAATAATTTCTACCATTTACTGTTAAAGAAAAAAAAAAAAAGGCATTTGATAAGGTATTTTCATTGCAATTCTTAACTCTTTCCAGTACTGAATAAGACAAAACATTAGCAATCAGACCATTTGCTTCCTGATAGATGCAATGGTTTCAGTATATTTTAATAAAAATATCTGGGGAAAATGGGTGAGACAATTCTGGTATTTTATGTTTCTTTTTCCTATTAAAGCAAAATTTAAAATTTTTCCTGAATGAATATTCATCTTATCCAAAATTAGCTACAGAGTACTTTTGGTATCTTCTTTGCATTGCATTGTAACATATTCCTGTGGAAGTTGGAGAATATTCTGTAAAAAAACAGGGGTGAAATAATTGGGGAAAACAAAAAAACAAAACAGGTACTGATGAGAAACAGGCAAATTTGCCCTGAAGATATTTTACATGGTTTTCAGGCACATTAGAGATGAGGAGAAAAAACCCTCAGAGATAAGTAAGTACTCTAGCTTTTAAGAGTAAGTTCAAAGGTCATTCTTCTTGTGAGTGATGAAAATTTTATCTCTAAAGAAAATTATAATTAATTGATTTTGATTAATAATAAGAAAATATGCTTTTAATTGCTTTTAAAATGCACTGATTATAAACTCTGATTTTCTTTTACATCTGTATTTGAGTCAGGGAAAGTGAAAGTCATGACTCAAATGTTTTCCATTGTATGAAATTATTAAAGATTTGTAGCAGGAAGCAGTAGAGGTTCATTTAACAGAACTTCCATTCCAAGCACTTGAGGATGGATACACAGTAGTAGATACAACAGTGCCCATATGTATTAAAAGCAAAATTACTGAATGGTTCTGAGCTAAAAAATAATGCTGCAAAAATGAAATATAAAAAAACTACTTTAAGCTCAGATCAGTTCAGTGGTATCTTCAGCTGCAAATCCTCACTGACAGTTCTGCCAGTCCAGCTAAGGGGCTGCATATGAAAGCACAAGATCAGGAGGCAGCTTAGAAAAAGGATAGGAAATGCATCTTACTCTGCTTTTGCCAACATCATGTATTATTACAGCCTTGGTCAGGATTGTACTTGCTCTGTGTTCAGTCAGAGTTAACAGGGTAATACTACTCTAGGTAGAGAGGATTGGTAAGAGAACAGGAGCATTCCAAGTGCTGTGGAAAGTGTCTTCACTGCAGATGGGATCTAGCCAAGAGAACCTCCCAAGTCAGAGGCTAATGGTGCTGAATCCCCAAGGTTTGCTATGGAAATTCAAGACAGTCATGTCCATGTGCTATTACTCTTCCAGTATTAATTTATATTCTTTTGTCACTCCCTGTTCATCTTCAGCTTTCAAATAGACCTATGCTGCTTTAGCACTTTAACCCCATGTTTCCCTGTATTGCCTTCTGGCATTTGAACCAGGATGCCATCAGAGATATCCTCTGCTTCCAATTGCACAGCAGCTGACAGCAGCTTCCTGGTTGAGTTACAGTGTGAAAGGGAATGCTCCCAGGTTGCTTTCTGCATTTAGGGGACAGGGAAAAACAGCAGAAGAAAACTTCTCAGTCTTACTGTGAACCTGTACTTTATCTTACTTACTCAGCTGAGTTCCTTAACAACATTCAAAAGTTCTCTCTGCTGTCTGCTCATACCCTCAGAACTGCCTGCATCCATCCCGAGTAACTCAGCTCCACATGGATGATGTTTATTTATCATTCTCATGGCACTCCCACAGAAGGTTCCTCTGCAGATGAATCCACAGAAGAGCCAGTTTAAAGCCATTTTACAAGCCAGGCCATCAAAATCTGACATCAGAACCACCCCATCGCACAGCCTGCTCTGGCAGTGCTGGTATAGCCAAAACTAACCATGCAGCAGAGGGGTACTTCAACTGAGCACCTGATGAGGTAGGAGAAAACTAGGAATTCATTTTTCCCAGACAGGAGCTCAGACATAGCAACACAGTGAAGTGATAAAGTTCCTTTGCCAGAGTTAGAAATTAAGGGCAAAAAGCCAGAGTTAGAAATTAAGGGCAAAAATGCGAGAAAGAAAATATGTTCCTTCAACAACGAGGAGACATGTCTAAGAGCAGGAGTTATCTTCCCTTTAGGGACAGGAAGCAGCAGCATATATTGGAGGGATGAGGAATCAGATTAGTATGAGGGGCAGACAAAAATACCTCTCTAGTGTGAGCAGACAGGAAGGGGAAGACAGAGAAGAAATGGCACCTACTTCTGCCCCTACTCAGCAACAGACTCGTGAGGAGACATGCTGCTTCTTCTTCTTCAGAACAAACAAAATGTTCCTAACCTTTGATATTCAGAACTCACAGCCCAGCATCAACTCAAATAGTGAGTCTGGTTCATACCCAAGATATGTGAAAATAATATTTTACAGGGCTTATTAACATTCAGAGGTTTTTGCACCCTTTGTGACTTTGTATTTTCAAGTCTTCTTTTTCCATTAGCTACATGAATGCTAAAAATGTACTTTAATATGTTGGAGATGCCTGAGACTTTTTGGGAAAATCATGATTCTACAGAAAGGCCTTTGAAACTACAATCAAACCACTTGATTGGCAATAATATTATAAAGTTTGGCAACAGTAAAATATAAAGAGGAAATACTGCCTTATTTCTCTGTCACATAGATCTATAAACTAATATGGTGTATTCTGCTCCTACTGTAGTCCAGATAACTTTTAAAGCCTTTGTGTTAATAAATCTGGCCTTATACTAATAAAATGTATGACAGAATTATTACCTATATTAATTATTTTATGTTTGAGATCCTGTCTTTAGGTCTTTTGGGTGACAAGTATTTTCTATTCTGAGTACTGCTGTATTAGAATGTAGCCATTAGAGTCAGGCATACTCTCTACCTTTTCATACTGTATTTCAGAATAAGAAAGATGTCTCATTTGGGACAGCACTTATTCATGCACAAGTGGTAAATACAAAACTGTATGCATTCCTGATATTCCTTGAATAACAATGGAGCTATCCATGTCTTCTTATTGAACTTCCATAACATATGCATAAGAAAGATATGATGAAAATTGTAAATGTATCTCTTCTACGTATTAAAGCATCATGTATGAGTCATGACTTAAAGTCTGTAGGAAGAGATGCTTCCTTTTCTAAAATCCATTAATCCAGTTGGAGAAACAGTAGCTTCCCCTTCTGTGTTTGTTTCTCCTGACATGACACGAGTCTGATCCTCATCCTGTAAGTCAATAAAGTGATCTCACAGATTTTTGAATGGTTCTCATTTTACTCTATATTGCCAATGTTTCTTATTTCACATTGGGATTGAAGATATATTCAGTAAGTTAATGAGCAATCCTTCTGTCCCTGTAAACAACTAGTACTTTTAATAAGATGACAGTGATTTCTCCTTTTTGTTTATTTTTTGTTATAGATTGTTTGCAAGTTTTAAAGTATTTTGGTCATATGATAGCCCATGTCCTGTCTCCAATTTTATATATCCAGACTGAGTTAATTGAATCAACATTATGTTAAGGCGTTTTAGAAGATTTCTGCATTATTTGTAATTGGTATACACTTTATTTACTGCAACCTTGTGTGCAGATGAGCTAATGTCTAACCATTGAGAAATATGCATTCCAAAGACATTGCAATCTTCAATATCAGAGTGGTTGGCTAAAAAAATATGATGAAAAAAGTATACATTTTATTAGCTGCATGTTTGGGAGGGGTGAACATCGCAATATTTTTATAATTAGTTTTCTATCTTCTTCTGATTCAGTCTGTCTTCCTTGGTAGCTCCCAGATCAAGTTTGTTGCTTAAGTGTACAATGCCTTCCCAACACAAGCAGCTCTGGGGAAGAGTTGTTAATAGAAATATTTCAGCCACTGAAATGAACATAGGCAAATTTGTTCCTAGAGATGGGATTCTCTTTCATGCTCATCACAAATATTAGGATATATCTTTTCTGCTTTTTGGTAAAAATGCATCTACAGAAAGAATACTGTACATTTCAAATTGAGCTTATTCCAGATGTTTTCTTTGGCTAAATCAAAGTAGGTTCCTTTATACTTGTTCTATTCTCCATTTTTGATATCACTATACTCCTCTAGGTTTATATACACTTGTGACTATGAAGAAAGATCTTATGTGTTTGATGGGCAGCAACTAAAATAGACATATGCAAAACAAATTATGCTTTTTCCATTCTAAGTGGTTAGGAGCTATGCAACTGGTACAAGCACATTAGTGCTGTACCTAATTTGGATAGTGATGTGACTAGATCTGACACAGTCCAGTCTGCATTCTTATGATGCTTTTGGGATAAATCTCTGTAGATTAGCAAAGTTTGCAACCTCCCTACTGGGGTGCAAATTCTTGTGAAATAATAAGAATAATAAGTAAAACTGGGGAAAAAAACGCCATATATATAAATGTTACTTTTACAGCTCATTAATTAAAATTGACATTGCAGGGTTTTTACAGGACAAAGAGACTACAAAAGGACACTGCCATTTTAATAGTTTTTGGAATGTTTTCAGTTTAGCAGCCAAGAAAATAATGTAATTCTGGAATCCATCCACCTCTTTAGTAAAAACACCAGTCTTCAATTTTAAATAGCATTTGTAGAAATTAAAGTAGGTAAACTGAAAATATTTTTAAAATGTCACAGCTTCATTGTGATACTAGATAATGTGGCCTATCCCTTCATTGTCATCTAGAATAGCTGGGAAGGGGCTGTGAAAATAATGTCATGTCTTTTAAAATAAGTGTAAAATCCAAAGATTTTAAAGGAGATTATACATTCATACCTATACCTGCTATTTTGAATAAAGTTGTTGATGTATTATATTCTTTATTATGGCATTAACACCCATGTCACAGCAATATCAGAATTTGCATATAAACAATCAACATAATGGATTGGAAGTAAAAAATGCAGGGTTTATTTTTATTTTAAATAAAACGCTTACATATCCTGAAATGCAAATATTTATTCTGTGTGTGTATAATTATAATATGCCCATGATAGCTGATTATTTTCTGATTCTCTTTTATAGTCTCATTTAAGTCTTATTTATTCTCTTGCATCCATGGTCTTCATTCAATACTGGACATCTTAGTGAGCTGTAGTACAGGGGTTTTTTGGTTTTAACCTTCAAAGGAATTTAGTTGAGCAGATGCTACATTGAACTAGTCAGAGTAGAGAGGAAATGATACGGCTTTTAAAGGGCACATCTAGCATATCTACTGGGCTAAAGTAATTCTGGCAATGCTTCAAAGGATATAACTTTTGATGGTAAAGTAGGTAGGCTACAGAATGAAATCACATATGGCAAGCTGTCAAAGTCTTCCTACACATTCAGTACATTTATATAAGTGCAAATGGATGCTGCTTAGATGGAGTCCCTAGCAATTTCCTCTTAAATCTGCTCTAAGATTATCTGGTATTATTTGAGTAAATTATCTGTAAAAGCTGAGGACAACTTTTATGATCAAATATTTAGAAATTAGTTTTTTCTTTTTGGCAGATTATCTGAAAAATGAACTGCAATTGTATTAACACTTGAAAGCAAAGGGCCTTCAGTAATAGCAATTATATCAAAACAGGGATAATGAATTGCTGTATATCAACTTGAAGAGGATGTATTTATAGGTCAATGATGTCAATAGCTATAGTTCTCATAGACACCTCATTTCTTACCCTTTTATTCCTTGGTAATGCTAAGCAGACATAGTTTAAACTTTTAATGAGATTGGTGACTATGAAAATCTCATTTCACAATGGAAGAGAAGTTTACAAGGGATGAATATTTTTCACCTTTCAAAATTCAGCCATAAAATTCAGCTGCCCTTTTACAAGAGCATCATTGATTATTAGCCATCCCCTCCCCACCAATGAAAATAAATCCAACTGGTCATTCATACTTATTACAAAGGCAAACTTATAAGTTTTGTTTTTTATATATATTCTGTTAGTCTTGTTGAATAGCACTCTAGTGTAATGACAAAATGCAGGATGACTTACAGCACTAGCTTTATAGCTAGGAGTATACAAGCATATATATTTATATATAATACATCTCTGCATGAATCTGTATGGGTGCATGACTGAAAGATATTATTAAAAAGTTCTTTACCTCTGTCCTGCATTAGTAGGAGGTGAGGAATGTCCAGCTGCAGCCTTACAACCCTGAGCACATGCATTTGCTTTCTGATTTTTGGCCATGTCTATCCTTGAGAGCTATGGTAGGATGAAGCACATTTAGCTTTACTGGGGGAAGGTGCAGTGTGGTTAGTGCTGTTAACTGTTGAAGGTTGGAATCTGTTTACAAAGGATGGAACCTAATGAGGTTTGGCCATGGAAACTGAAATCCCTCTAGACAGACCTTTGTATTCATTTGGCCCCTCTCACACACTTATGTGTGGCAGTAGCACATGTTCCCATCACAGCTCTGAGACTGCATGCCAGATATAAGCAATCAGGCTGTCTAGTTATTCACATCTTACAGGATCCAAGAGCAAAAAGGAGTTCAGAAATGCACAGCTTTGGTGAGGTGTCTGTCTCTTGTTTTGGCTCCTATTCTGCACTGCAAAATCACACCAATATATTAATCACATGAGTCACTGTACAGATCACACCCTTGGCCCCCATCATAAGCATAGGGCATTGTAGATTGTAGAAGTAAATAGAATGAAGGTTTGTATTGATCTGTTGAAGCAGTGGTTGCTTGCTCAGTGGCATATGACTCGGACAAATCTCAGTGTGCTTTTATTGGAATGGCAAATAGCCTCTTGCTGGTATAAAGGCAAATCCATCTGCCAGTTTCAGATCCATTTTGTAATAGAAATGGGAATGTGATGAGTGCTCAAAAAAATCTTACTGCTTTAACATGAGCAAAAACATAAAGCACTGTTGTGTCTAGACTGAGCCTTAGCTGAAATTTTCTAAATTATTCAGTCTGAAACAGATGTGTGTCCTGTAAAAATTTCTAAACAGTGGTAAATTTGACAATGTGACAAGGAACTGAAAACAGTTTTCTGACACATAAATGTTAAAACAACAGTGAAAAAAGGTAATGCTACAAGGTGAACTTGAAATAAAAATAGTATGAGTAGAAGAAAAGATGGATAAATCATAACAAATTCATAAAATAGAATATGAGTAGAAGAAAGGATTAATATGTCATAACAAAGGCTTGGATCCTGGAAACACGATCACAAGAATTCTCACTGAAAGCTGTGAAAGAAATGATAAATCTATTTAGTTAAACCTTTGAGGGATTGGGGCTTGGATTTTTAAACTGTAGGAAATCTCATTACAATCAGTGGCAATCTCACCAAAAACAAAGCTAAAGCAAAACTTCTGGAGAGAAAAACTATGACCAAACCCATTTATTAGCAATACTTGAATTCCAGTAGTGAAAAAGCACTGATACTGTGTATTACTATTTTGTTTCTTTATACCCTGTTTATCTCTATAAGCATCCAAAATTAATGTGCAGTTGTTGTGCATCTGCTTTATCATTTGGTCAGTCACAAGTATGAAATTACATGTGCTTATAAAAGTAGGACATGGACCTCAATGTTTAATTGATATTTTTATATTGTATATATTTAAAAAATATATATATACACTGTCTGAATTTTAGAAACCTAACTGAAGGTCTAAAATTGTGGTTGGTGTTGAACAACAACTCCTGCCCAGGAAACAAACAAACCAGGGAAGAATGTGTCAAAACCCATCAGTCTCTTGTTGGCCCCATGCCAGGAGAACAGGCAGATTTCATATTGAATTGAAAGCTCAGCATATTTGAACATTGAGGTCTCAGCTGTGATAGGGCATGACATTTTAAAATTGTCATCTTTGCTTTAAACAAGGAAGGTGCTGGTGATTCTGTAGATGTCCCAGAAGTAGCATATAAGGGTAGACAACTAAGAAACAGACATATTCCAATGCAAATGGGATTTTACAAACCAGCTCATTACCAAAATAGAAACTTGATTATCAGCACAATACACACAAAGCTTGGAAAGGGTCAATTGTGGAGTCTCTCCCTTCAGGAAATTACAAATATACTATACAGTATATTTGAATTGAATCCAAATACACTTGATTTTATCCATAAAGTTACAAGAATTTTCCTCACTTTATAGGGGCTTGACACAGTTCTTGAGCAGAAATAACCTAGATTAAGCAAGCTATCAGTGGTCCAAAACACAAACACCTGCTTCCCTCTTGCTCCTCTGGCTCCAATAGCAATAAGCATCTATTATGAAATAAAAAGTTTGGGAATTCCTTTCAAAGACCATTGCTCTATGGCATGACCTCCTTCTAGAATCCTAGAAAAGGTGTTCAAAGTGACTCTGTGTGGTGAGAGCTGGGGAATAGAGATAGGCAAATTGAGTTCCAGAAATCATCTGCTTCTGTTCATCTTGTGAATAAATGAAACCAAGGCTATGGCCATGAGGGAAATCTGAAATGCTGGTCTTATCTTTCCTGATACCTGCAGTCATGTGTAAGACACAAGCAGAACTGAAAATAACAGGAGTAAGGCAAAACTAATTGATGCATGAGCACAGCTGAATGGAAATGTAGAAAAGGAATGATAGTGCCTGTTCACTTTCTGTAGACACAGGTTTCTCTCCCTCAGATACATGACTTTGGAAGCCACATAACAGGTAGTTTCTCATTCTTCTCTGCTGATGCATCTGCTAGTTTGTTTCTAACTGTTTTCAGGAATTTACTTAATAGTCAGATGGTGTGATTGATACCTTCCAGCATGGCACACAGGATTCTTGATGTACCTCCACTTGAGCTAAAGGATCCACTGCAGCAGTGACTTTCATCCACTGTGTTAATTTTCTGAAAGGTTATTATAGTGGTATTGTATTCTTCAACTTCTACAACAGCATTATGGTTCTTTTCTCTTTGTAAATGTGAAAAGGATTATGTGTTACATAACTAAAGTGACTATTACAAATAACACTTTTACAATTTTTGAAGCAGAAGTACACTGATTTGATTTTAGTTTTCTAATCAACTACTGGAGGTTCAAAAAGAAAAATAACCCACAATTATCACTCATACAAACGAGTTTAATTAATTACATATATGCAAAAAATTGTAGCTAATGAACTTCACCTTGAAGGTTATCTAGGAAATCTAGATGGGTTATCTGTGCTAAGGAAAATGACCTTCCATCTCTAGAGTTGTATTGCAACTTGGTGTATGTTTATTCTACCTATATAAGATATACTTTCACAGATTTTTCATTATATACATTTTGGCACATTTGTTTTGGCACATATTTAAATGTGTTAAATAAGCAGTGAGATAAAAAGTACTACACTGGAGACAAAATTCTCCTTTCACATTACAGACTAATAATGTCCGTTGATAGGAGATATAACTGTAACATTCAGTATTTGTGAGAATCACATTTTGCATTATATGACATAAACTGTACAATTTATAGTTTTGTATAAAATCATGGAGTTCATTGTTTTATTATATCTCAGCGTAAATTTTTTACCCATTTCAGTTCAAGTAACATTCTCACAGAATACAGGTTTTGTAGTGATATGATGTTTCCTAGCTGTAGGCTTGGCCTCTCCCTTCTACTGGCTGTAATTTACTTTTTGGTCTCTGTCGCCTTGAGCTTGCCTTCTGACTAGTTTGTTGAATGATGTGCTAATCCATTATATTTTTCAGACAAGTGTATCGACCAGTATAAACAGACTGGAGGGCACAAACCTAAATGAAAGCTATACTTCCTTGAATCATTTAAAAAGCTCCTGCAGTGGTGGCAGTGCAAAATAACTTTTCTCTGTACATTAAATAAAAGAGGGAAATTTCAATAAATAAAATTAAGTGGGGAGGGGGATGTGAGAACATTAGGGTGCATTTCACATGGATGTTTTTAGTTATAGGAAGAAGAGATAGATAATGTTAGTCAGCCACTTGAGAATGTGCTTCTAGATTATAAATTTGAAACTGAGCCCCAAGCCCTGCATTACTTGCCATTTCACATTGTCCAGACACTCTCACAACACATGATACATGTTTGAAGTCATGTACTATATCGAAACATTTTTATACAAATAAAGAATGGAGGATAGCCTCACTACGGAACTGGCAAAACTGAGGGCATAAGATGCAGCTTTTTGATCTTTTCCTTTCTAGGAAACAGGTAGGAACCAACACCTGGTCATGAAAAATATCCTTAGGTAATTTATCTTGAAATGAAATATCAAGAGAGTGGATGACTTCTCAATTTGTACAGCTGGTGTCAGATATTCAAGTTCCTACCTGTCAAAAAGTGAATTCAAATTTCAATAGCAACAGGAACTTTTGGCTAGTAATTCAAGTCCAATCTGGGGACACAAGCAATATTATGGAAAATTACATTTTTCAGTTGAAATTACAACTCTACAAAACTGTAGTAATCCCTTGATAACAAAAAGGAATAATTTTTCCTTCAAGGCATATTTGATTCATGATGCATTGGGAAATAGTTAAGCTATGAATTACTGAAATTTCTTCAGATTAATGTGACAAAAAAAAAAAATCATTCCTATATCTGTCCTCAAGTATAAGAGTTCAAGGAAGGGATGTTTCTTTACTAAAGGATTTTTATTTTTATTTTTAATTTCAGTTGTAGGTTTATTTCCAGCAGATTGAGAACAAAACTGTCTGATTTCTGTTTAATAATTCATTCTCAAGGTCTCTATGAATTTTTATATCACAGTTTTCACCTCGTTGATTTAGAAAGTGGCTACTAGCTGCAAGTTACTAAGAGATCAGTGATATTTAACAGTTATTCAGGTATCCTATATGCTTAAGAGCATTTCAGAGATCTGGTGGCAAGCTTTTTCTAAGAAAATAGAACTCTGAAGGTCCCTTCTCTCACAATCACAAATGCACAGATGACTGTAAGCATTTGTCTCCATTCTGAGTCTGTTTGCTGCAGTTCCTGAGCTGGAACTACTCTTGGACAGATATTTGTATGCCCTCTTCTTCCAAGAATAGGATCCTCATAACTCTTGCACCTATATAATAAAATCATGATACAAACATCTGTTTGACCTCAGGGAGACCCACATTTCCTCCCTCTCCTTTTGTTGTTTCTGCCTCTCTGAGTAGCCACACCACTAAAGCTATGACTATAACCATTTAACTATTTAACACCAACTGTGATAGTTACAAAACCTGGGATCAGTGAGAAAAACTTTGTCTTGGGTTTGCCAAGTAATCAGAAAATATTTTAGTGATATTAATTCTCTATATTTTAAGTTTAATTTCCCTATATTTTCTATAGATATAATAATTTTCTATATTTTAAGTTTAGTTTCCCTTCCAAATACAAGAACTTTTTCAGGGAGGTTGGCTTGGGTTTTGTATTTTTTCCATTTTGTAAAGCTGTCTTCTCAGAATATTGTAGGATATTCACATGAACAGGATACTAGGAGGTGTAGTCTTTCCAGATTTGGCTACTGTTGTTTTAATTAGTGTCTGATTATAGTTAGAAATCTGATTTGAATGAGTCTTAATTTTCTGACCATTTCTTCCCAGCATATGAAGCATTTTAATCCATTTGATCTTTCAAACTAAGGTAGTCATCCCTCACATCAAAATATCCGCACCTTATCAAGATCAAAGCTGCCCACACTTGACTTTGCATCCACACAGATGTCTCTAAACATGACATGGAAATGTTACTTTGGCTTCACTTGACAGAACTGAAAATTGTCCCTGCAGAACTACCCAGAATTTGCAGAAAAATTTATTCTTACCTTTATTGTTTATGAAAATAGCAAAGAATGTAGAAAAAATAGCCATCTTTGTCAGTGTAGGGAAAAATATGTTTTTTCCTTCATTTCAGTGTCTCACACAGAGACATGCTGAGCAAGAGTTGATCACTCCACACTAGAAGGAAGGGAATGCTTGTAGATTTTCTGGCCAATTTTAAGCATTGTTAAAATAATGTATTCATAGCTAGTACATGCAATAAATAATATGCATCATCATTAAAACAGGAGTTTTTTGAGTACAGGCTTGGCCTTGTAAATGACAGCTTTCTAAATAAAATAAAAATTCAAGAAGGCCAGTATACTCTTGAAATCTTTATTTCAGAACATATGACTTGAAGCATGATGTGCAGGAAACATTACCTTTATGTAGCTGGAATATTTGCATAGGAGCTTGCTGGTTGGTAAATTCCAAGCAGCATAAATATTGATATTACCATGCTTAGCTTACCACATACCTTCAGTTTGGTTTTATCTAAATTACAGAAAGAAAGGTACAACTGTGTGCACTGTTTAAAGGCATGTTTGTTTCTAACCTCTGCTTTCTGACTTCATTGTTATTCAGGTTTTTCCTCATCACCTGCCTTGCCCACACTGTCTCTCCCTGCGAGCTCGTGCACCCACATATGCACACCTCAGTCTGTCTGTCTGTCTAACAGCTTCTAAGCATTCAGCATCCTGTTTTATAACTGTGCTTCTTTACTGTGCTGTAAAGATTGATGGAAGAAAGGTTGGTGGAGGATTTTGAAGTGAAAGTGCGTAGATGTTTTTGTTGGGTGTCTTACATAGCAGCAAACCATTTACAGACTTATTACAAAAATAAACTGAATCAAACCCTTCAACCTGACAGAAGGGAAAAGCTTTCCTAAATCTAACTACCAAAAAGACCTGTAAAATTAAAGAAAAAAAAAAAATTAAATGCTTCAAATAATTAAGCAGTTATATCAATTGATTAATTGTACTTGAGAAGTAAGTACATTCCAACTTCTGGGATGTCTCCTTGGTGCTATATATATATTCAGGGAAGAAATATTAGTTTTATTGCACTGTTTCTAATGAAAGGACTATATCTACATAATTTTTCCCTGCATACAGGCAAAAGACATTGAAAGATGAAGTGTCAAATTATTTTTCCCTCTCATAACACTGCACACCCATGAGAAGTGATGTTGTTGTTGTTGTTGTTGTTGTTTTAGGGTAAATAGAATGAATTATATCACAGCCATACTTTGCAGCAGATGGGTAATAAAGTCGTCAGCAGAACAAACCTGCCCTGTTCAGTGTGCTGAGTGCTGCTAAACAAATAATCAGTCAGATGCATATGGAGTTGGCCAAAAGGAATTGGGAGTTACAGTTTGCAACACAAAAACACCCACTCTGAATCAAGAGATAAAGTAATTTGGGCAACTGTAGAATTTCCATTTGGTGTGTGCAGGTAATTTATTTGGCTGCCTTTCTAAAATAAAAGCAGAACCACCTTATCTTTTAACAGAAATTTGCAATTGATAGTACAAAAGAATTGATATGTACTAAAACAAAAAATTACTTCCTAATCAGCTATTAAGAAAACAAGTAACTAAATGTTTGAAATAGACCTATTTAATGAAAATATCAACTGTTACAATTCAGTATCTACTACTTAAGCTCCTATTGCTTTTAAAAATATTTTTTTAAATTAGCTGATATTTTGCTTCCTCTCTCAAGATATAGAAAGATCTTTTTGATTGCAAAACAATATATTTTTCTGTTATTTCCCTTCTTATCAAATAATTAACCAGTGTCTGCTCAGTTTGGGTTCTATATTGGTAGCAAGCAGTCCTAAAAAACAGCTGGCATGAAAGCTTCACCCTGAACATGGTGAAAACAGTGTCCTTACTCAGTGGGTGAGATCAAAAGTAGATGATCAATCCCAAAAGGATGAAGTAAAAGGAAAATAGTGAGAAGTACTAATGTAAAATTATATTAATGTAAAACAAACATCTGGAGTAACAAAAATTTTTGTTTTCTTATTTCATGTTTATCAAAATTCTTTAGATTGCTGCCTATGATATGGAAGCTACAAAAAGATAGGTATATGACTGCTAAACTGATGGTTTTCAGAAAGTTTTGGCTTCAAGATAGGAGCAGAGCTAAACCACAGACTTTTTTCTTTGTTCTTCTAGTAAATAAGATATGTTACAAAAGCAGCATTTGGAAAGCAAAGAACTGCTGCTAACAAGCAATAATAATCCTAAAAACAAAGGTATGTGAAGTAAAATCAATTAGGATATAACCCTTAAGCACATTAAGCAGAATTTCTATAAGGATTTGTAGCCAAAATGAAGAATATCCAGCAAAATATAAGCTGCCATGCACTTCATCTTCCCAAAAGAGATTGCTGCATACTGTGGACAGAAAACAAATTATAAGAGTGCAGTCATCCACTGTGATCAGGAATTCAAGTAATAAACATTGTTTATTAAGTATTTGAACTGTAAAGAACTCTAGCCTTCATTTGTCAGTTTTGTATGGTGGTGAGACAGTATATTCTCTTACTCCATGTTTTTCATAGAACAACTTTTACCCTTTGTTGTAGGAGTGGTAAAACCAAACTGCCACTTGAAATGGATTTTGAGGTATTCATAAGTCATGTTTAAGTAATTTCACAGCTTGGAACTGAATTTATATTCTTTCCTAGGATACCCAAAAATCCATTATTGTACCTAAAGAATAGAGATTTTTACATTTGTGTGTATATATGTACACACATATTCCCACCCTATATTTTCCTCCTAGCCTGCAGCAAAAATCCAAATTGTGACTTACCCAACTAATCATTCTATATAGTAGACAAAGGAATATGCTTTAGCTTGCTAAGAGTTTCATCCCAGGACAGGAATTCATCCCAGCATATTGTTGCTAGTTTTAGAGAAAGGTTATGATACTATGACCATATTCTTCATGCTATATTTCTCCAGTGCTTTGGGTTTGAATGCTTTCTAATCTATAAAATATGTTGAGCAAAGGATGAAATTATAGAAAATAAGATTACCGGTTTGGGTGAGAATGTACATGGTTTCTTTCCATCTGCTCTCACCTTCTTTGACAAACTGTAGAGGAGGACTGCCTGGCTCAAGACCTGGCATTCCCCCTCTCCAACTGAATAACCTCTAATAGCTCTGCCTCTCAAAGTCAAAATATTGATTGGGGGAACTCTGAATAAAGCGCTTCAGAATAGGACTGAGAAGAGAGCATCTGTGATTGAAAACAAGTGTCCTTATTAGTTCTTTCATGGGTACTAAACTACAGGAGATTTTATTGTTCAGCTGTGAAATCAGAATTACCATCCACATTCCATTGCCCCCCCTACCCCTCTCTGCCAGTTTAGAGTTTGGATTACATCCCACAGTCTAGCCATGGAAAGAAAAATTAAGCTGTTTTAGTATCAGATAAGCACCTTACTTCTCTGTAGGAAATGGTCTGCCATATCTTAAGATGCAGTCTGCACTTTCTATTATATACAGGGAACACAAAGAGTTTACTTTCTCAGGAGACACTTCATTCAGTTCATCACCTGTTACTTGGAGTAGTTAAAACCAGAGTAGCTGGGGTGCAGTGAATTACTTAACTAGAAGAGACCTTAAGCAGTAATTTCTAAAAGGAAAAGATATTTTTTTCATCCACTTAAAAATTACAGTTTCCATGACTGAGAAGTTTTAACCAGAAATCTTTGGAAAATTTGGTTATTTACAAGCATTCCAAAATGAAAGCAGGAAATATAAGCATGGTAGCAATTGACATCCTAATTTGATGCTTACCTCATCTATCAGACAGTGACATCAAAATAACAGTGATGGCATGGGAATAGATGAAGTATTTGTCTCTGAAACACATCACTCCAGTTCTTGACCATGCAGCTTCTCATCCTCAGCCAGGCAAATGTCCTTAAGTAGTGGATATGCTGTGTTCCCTTACCTTTCCTTTCCTTACCTTCCTTCTTTTCTGAGTTCCTCACACACATGCTGAAATGAAGGTAGGATCAATGGCTAAACCAACCAATTTTCTGGTTTTGGGAATAGACTTAAGTAAAACAGTGGAGGCCTTGGCTGAAAACCAGAGTGCTTGGGGCACTACTCAGTGCCTAAATAGCTTTAATTTTTCTAATTATATGAGTGGTTTAGCTGTCAGTGCAGTTCTTCAGCTCATACTTTCTCTCACTGACCTGCTCATCAAGAAACACGCTCAGATTCAGATAGCTCCACAAAGGGAGAAAAAGAAATTGATTATTCTCATGTCACATTATTCCAAGTGTAATAAGAAAACTTAGAGCTGCTGGGTCCATTGCCCTAAATGCCTTTTTTATTTCCTATCTGTAAAAACTGATCCTGTCTGAGATGCTCAGGAGCAGTCATTCTGTTTGCTATTTATTGTATATTAATGTCTTGAAATTTCACATGGACTGCTGAATTTCCTATTTAATATTAACTGAAAGGTTAAAAGTTATTACATCTATCAAGATAGGATCTTCCAAAAGTCCAAAATGCAAAATTCTTACTTGTAAAAGGAAATCCACCTATTTACTTATAAGACATACAGAACAGGTAGTGATACCCAGCAAGGAGCTATTTCACCAAGACTTGTTGGAGCATGCCCATTCAATGGGTATAAGCCCAACCAAAGTCCTGAGAATGATCTCAGTATCAAGGTATTTAAAAGGTATTCAAATCTAAACACCTCAAGATTTGGGATCCAATTTAGAAAAGCTGAGAAGCAATAACAGATTTTTTTTTTTTTTTTTTTTTTGTAGTATCCCTTCATTCTTCTATTTTGAGTATATTATCTCCTAACTTGGCTCATAAGATTAAAGAGATAGAGAAATATTGTCATGGTTATTCTAAAAAGTTTTGGTTTTTGAAGCTGTTTCACCTTTTCTTTTTTTACTGGTGGCCTCCTTGTCTGCCAGAAAAACTTCTACAGTCCAAAGTGCTAAGAGATTGTAGGCAAACTTTCCTTGTATTCATATGCAGTCTGTTGTTCAATTGCTTTTGTGTTGCTTTAGTTTGGGTTTGTATTTTTCTTGTTTTTGGTTTTTTTCTTTTTTTTTTTTTTTTTTTTTTTTTTTTTTTTTTTTTTTTTTAATGGAGAAAAGCAGTAAAATTCTTGTATGTACAACTGATTGTGCCTAAGACGTTTTATAGACCAGATATTGTAAGTGAAGGAAATCTGAGAGGAAATTATTCCATTTACCAGTTGCATTCATTCTTTTTACAGCTATGACAATACAGAACTGAAAGCATGCCCAAACATCTGCCACAAAGAGCAGCAAAGCTGGCATTTCTGTCTTGACAAAGCACGCAAAAGTAATTTAAAAATTTGAACAAATCCTCTGTAGGACACTTTGGGAGATACAACATGCACAAAATTGAGAAATCCTTGGGGTTTTTCATTAGGAATTTCATAACAGAAGCAGGGTAATATGTCTTGTTGCTTTATCATTTGACAAAGCTGCACCTTTTGCTTAAAGCAATGCTAGCTCAAGAATCAGAAACAGATTTGAAGTATTGGAGAAGTCAGTGCTTTGAGCACCATTTCCTTAATAAATATTTGTGCACTTCTGTATTCTTTTGTTACTCTTCTCACAAATTATTTGTCTTACAGTGTGTTCTGAGAAACTAGAGGCTTCTCCCCATCATGTAATTATTGTTTTAAAAATAAAGCAAGGGCTTCATGGTTTTTTCTGAAGGGAGAATGAAAGTTACAAGCCATGTTTATTTTATTATAAAGCTGCTGTAAAAATGCTCTATAAAGCAGATGTACTTTGCAAATTAGAAGTTGAAGTCAACCCTTATACTGCTTTAAGGTGGTTTCCATTTTATTCCATAGAAAAAATTGTGGTAGATGAAATCAGTTGTGATTCAAATACAACCCTAAGACAACCCTATCTTTTTGTAAGACTTTAAAAAAAACCGTTGTTTATTAAAACTTGTATATCTTTGAGCTGTTATTTTTTCATCTCTCTTGGTTGAATTAATTAATTTATCCATAGGAGTTGCAGGTTTTTGAAATGCTAATTCACGTTTCACTTCAGTTGCTATATCATGATTTTTATTAATTAAATTGATACTAGCAATTTTCAACTGTTTAATGCTGCCCTGAAATGTTCTCATATATTGGTACTGGCTCTATTTTTAGTTAGGTGATTAAACAGTGTAACAGGATTTCCGATGACTTCCCACATTCTAGAACATTTTTGATAAACTTATAAAACCCTCTGTTTTCTGTAGTTTCTTCCACTGAAACACAGGGACAAAAAGGGATTAAAAATTGAAATGCTGAGGAGTCTGGATGACAGAGAGAATAAGAGGGTGACTTTTTTACGTGTTCTCTTTTGAGATTCAACCTCAGGTCTTGAATGGAATTACTTTTCTGAATTCCTTCCAATTATGCTTAGCATATATTACAAGACCAGGACACCCACTTTGAGGCTCTTAGAGTTTAATTGTCATGTTCTTGTCAGTGAATTCAGTCAGCAAGATTACAGAAGCACAGAATCACAGAATGACTAAGTTGGAAGGGAACCATAAGGACCATGAAGTCCAACTCCTGGCCCTGCACAGGACCATCCCCAACAGTCACACCTATGTCTGAGGGTATTGTCCAAACACTTCTTGAACTCCATCAGGCTGGTGCTGTGACCCTTGGGAGCCTGTTCCAGTGCCCAACCACCTCTGAGTGAAGAAGCTTTGCCTAATATCCAACCTAAACTTCCCCTAACACAACCCCAGCCATTCCCTTGGGTCCTGTCACTGTCACTACAGACAAGAGATCAGTGCCTGCCCTGCTCTTCCCCTCATGAGGAACTTGTAACTGCAGTGAGGTCTCCTCTCAGTGTCTTTGTCTCCAGGCTGAACAGACCAAGTGAGCTCAGCTGCTCCTCATACTATAGAACAACTATTTAGAATAACTGGATCCTTGCAGAATGACATCATCAATATTTTTTATGTAAGGAGATGACTCTGAAGTTTTGTTCCCAATAAATAAACAAAAACTGTTTAAGGTCACAAAAACTTTACTATTAAGTTGCAAATGAAGTGATATATTATAAAATTTGCTATTAGTATTGTGTGTATTGTACTTCTACTTGCTGCTACAGTCTCTACTTGTAATGAACATCTGATTTCAATGTCAAATCCATCATTCAGGTATTCTTAATAGAGTATAACAGGAAAAAAGGCCCAAGGAATACTTGGAATTACAGCAACTATTGAGTAAAAGTAATTCCACCAAATTTTCACAAGATATGAATTTGTCTTGGTTGATGTATGCATTTGACTTATAGATATTATTTCTTGGTGGAAGAAATAAAAATAAATAAAAATAAAAGAGACAGAAGCAGTTTAAAAATTCTTTGTAATTACAATGTCCAAATAGGGTAAAATGATTATGAGAAATACATATATTAAAAAAAAAAGGTGTTATCATAATCATTCTAATCAGGAAGGTTGTTGAAATTACCCAGTGGAAACAAGAAAAGTTTCTATTGAAAAAGGACTTCTCTGGAAAAGTCCATCTGGATTTTATTGAAAGATTGAAGACAGGCTATTCATCAGTTTATATTCTCTCCTTGTTTTTCATTTTTTGTTATTTCATAAACCAGGAGTATGATATCCAAATGAATGCAGAATGAACTATCTCTTCCCCTTCTCTGCTTTCCCAGTCTTCTTTAGGTGTTTGGTTTTGTTTTTCCTTAGTGTCAGAACAACATTAGTGTTTAGAATCCACACTACCAGCAGAAGAATATTTTGTAAGATAGCATATAATGAGAAAAACTGACAATGTGAACTGTGTGAAGAATAGAATATATAAGTGCAAATCTTATTTTATTACTTCACAAATCAGAAATGTTGATAGTAAATTTTGTTCTTTGACTGTTCTGCTGTCATCTTTCCTGGTTGGCTCTGATCTTAGGGATGACTATAGCAACCTAAAAATATATTATTCTCTAGACTGTGTTACAGGAATTAATATGTATATGGACTTAGTGATTTGGTTCACATTAATGGGTTTCTGTGGCTTCTGATGGATATGCCATGGATTAAAATTTTTACACTGCACAAACATCAATAGAACATTATTACCTCCATTCTATTTTGAATCATTTGTGAGAGAATACGTGCTTTATGCCTCATTTGCTGGAAAATTTATTTTATTGTAGTGTTTAATTAATGAGTAATTCTGCCATTTGTGGCAAATGGCCAAAATATTATCTTCTGTTTTTAGACTGCCACTGTTTAGACAAAGTAGATTAGGCAGAATTTATAAAACTAGCATATTCATTAACAGTTTGTGGAAGTTGGTGGAGGTTTTCCCTTTAATTATTTAGCTAAGGTATTGGTCATAGAAACTAAGTGTTTTGAATAGAATATAACTTTATGGCTGAATTTAAAACTACGAAATAAGAGAAAGTCTATGCTTTTTAATACAGGAGTAAACTTTCACAAACAGAAATAAAATAGGTATTGTCCCTAGAGAAGCTCTTAAATCAGTAATATTGCTAAAGAGCTTTTAAGGGATTCCAGCACTAAATCCTATATAGATAGCAAGAAATGTTTACTTGAGGAAGAAAAGCTTCAGTAATGCTGCATTTTGGTACCAAAATAAAGAGATTTTGCTTTTTTCTTTCCCAGGCAGCTTGCCTTTGGTGAATTAGCAAGCTTAGTAGAGATCAACTGCTGTAGGCTTTTCAGAACTTTTCTAATTCCTGTGCCAAGGTGCAAGTGGGCATTGCAATGCTACATAGCAGGTTTTATTAAAGATAAATAAGTATGGAACTGGCAATTTATTGTTAGTGTTTGTTTTTCACTTCTCTGAATACAGTTAGCACCCAGAGTTTTCAAAGCAAAGAGTATGCATTTCTAAAATGTCTCTTCTGTATTTATGCTGTGGCTACCACATTTGTATAAACAGAAAATTGCTCCATTCATGCTTTATTAGCTCTTCTTTTGTACCACAGCCTTGACCCCAGTCATCATGAATTGAGAAATAGTGGGGAACTAATGGAGACAGATGGGAATATGGCTTGCCATTTACTCAAATTGGTAAAGTAATTAACCTCAAGGTGCTGGTTTGCAAGAAAAATTGTTGGAATATCTCAGAGCGCTGGTAAACAGACTCCTGCTTTAACCACTTCTGACAACTGCATCATAAACTAGACTTATTCTGTTCAATTGACCTGTCAACGTCCTGAGTCCAAATAAAGATTTGTATTACAATGCACTTGCTGAGAAGTGGGAGAACACTACTGCTGTTTCTTTTCAAATGGGTTGCTGTTCTTACACTGCTAGATAGGAGCAGGGATGTCATATATTCATACTTCAGCCATTATATTCCTTAGAAAACTTCCATTACTGATGGTGTGACAGCTTTGTGACAGCAGATGGTAGTCATTTGGCTAGAGAAAATGAAATGAAAAAACATGGGCCAGACTGACTGGGCTCATTTAGAACAGCAGTGGACAGAGGCCAGATCAAGTTTTTAATTATCAAGGGGCACCATGTAATGAAGTCGGTTTCTTTTATTTTTCCCCTTTCTCTTTTTTTCCCCCCTTGCAGACTGGGTGAATAAGATAGATTTTTAACATATTATTGCATAAATCAAAAGTAATCTTGTAAACAGGAATATTTTATCAAAAAGCCCTTTTCTACATGAGAGTTTTCAAATTCTTGTAAGTTCTTTCTTCATCCAATTTTTTATTCCTCCTTCTCCATTTAATGGAAGCATCATTTAGACTTATTTTGTGTCCATTATCAGCACAACATTATTTTATGAAAACAGCAAGTTTAGGGGGCATTTTGCAAGTTGGCTTACATGGGTTTAGCTCAGTAACTGGAAGAGTTTGATCACTCAAGCTCACGCAGTTCTTTATTTCTCATGTTTCTATTTGCAACTGAAGCAGTCCTGATATAAAGAAAGATGTTTTTGATAATGGCATAAAATGTATCTGGGAGGCATATGTCAAGGGAACCTATAGAGTAATCTTCGTCTAGAGTAAATACAGCCATTCAAGACAGATGAAAACTGGAAACATAGTATGGTATCTCAATTTGATGGAAACTCAATTGGTGCAGAAGCTTTCAAGAAGCACTCATTCGTAACTTCTGTTGCCCTAATTTATCCACAGAAACCTACAATGGCATCCAGTAATGCCTTGCTGCATAATGCTGCTTCAGTTCCATTACGACCACAGTAATTTAAACAATTTCTTTCAGTATCTGTTTTTATGAATTTCCGGATTTTAGGTAACAAACCACCTCCAGGTGAGCAGAATAATAGAGTTTAAAATACATTTATTTTTCTCAAATATATTTTTTTTAAGTAAGTAACCAATTTCCCTAATAATGCTCCCTAAAATCAAATTTCTCAGTATACATTGTGACTTAATAGTTCATGCATTTTATATCAAGGTAGTCTTCTTTGAAATGTGTTGTGAGTTCAGAGACTGCCAAGGATAATTTGTCAGTGTCACCTGCACTGGTGCATTTCCATCATTGGATTAAAGATTTGTTAATGTGCAATTGATAAAGAAAACACCAAGCAGCATTTTGCAATGATGGGTAGAGGTTTAGAATAGTATTTTATATTTTTCTCCTGACAGGCATAACGTTTTATGGGTTTTTTAAACCACTGTGTTCATACAGACAGAAATCTCATTGAGTCCTTTGATCAGCCTTCCTCAGTAACTGTGATGGTGAGTTCACAGCACCTAATCCATGTTATCAGTCAGAGTCAGTGATTTTTAAATCTATCATCAAATTATACTCTATTTCATGGCTCTCAAAGAAAGACACAACAACCTGTGGAAAAAGGGATAAGCCAACAGCACCTGTAATTGCAGGGATAGAGCTGGGTAAATTATTTAACTCTGAGAAGGTGTGCAAGTTAAACATATTTGTTACCTGCATTGTTTTCTTCTGGTTTTGAACATTTTAATTTATAATCAAACAAGAAGAACAGATGTAAGAGTTGTAATTTAATCATTTTATTGCTATCTTTGTATATTTTGAAGAATTAGGTATTGTACTCTTGGGAAGACATATTTTATGCCTAGTTGGAAAAATGAATAATGTAATAATATGCAAAATGTGAAGTTTTAGAACTTCGCTACTGAGTAAGGCATATAAACTAATGATCTAGTTAAAGTCCCTTGTGCCCCATAATAAATATGGACTAAATTTGTCATTATAGCTTTAGACAGAGGTTTCAGGCTACAGATTTAATTATATCCTTTTTTAATATTCATACTTCTAAACTGCATAATTCCTTTCTACTGTAAAACTGCGTGTTATATTAAAACAAACAAAAATGGCAGATTACTAAATGGATATTAATGTGGAGTCAATAAGCATTTAATTTCTGTGGAGAACACTGCAAAAAAGGAGAGTGTAAGCTTTGTGTTGCTCAGATCTTTTCTTAGATGCCCATCATTTGTACAGAAAGACTGCCTCCTGTTTTAATGCTGACTTTTGTTGCAGAGGTTAATTAGTTATTTATGGAACTCATAAAGGACACAGGGGCAATACAGAATACCTTTTGTTTGCTATTTAGAAACGGTGATTATTGAAAAGCCTAATTTACTCTCCATATGATACAAGAGTTAGCTGAGACTAGCTCATCTCACATTTGAGTCAAGACTGCTTCATGGTGTCCAATTATTGATGACAATTAATAATGGCTAAATAAAATACCAGTGGAATTTTCAGTCCATTCTTCCTAACGCTGATATATGCTCTAGTAACTTGAACTTAAAAGACTTTGTTTCCTTTACACTGTACAGTTAACTTGATTCTCAGGGTAGGGTCCATCTGCTTTCATATTCCTGTAGGTACATGTTAAGTAAATGAAGAGAGAAAATATATATATCTAAAATGACAAATTTTATCCCATTTGTTCTCTTGGGAAAGCCCTTAAATGCAACCAGAGCAATGAAGAAGTACAAGGGTAGCAAGAACAAATGTGAAGATAAAAAAGGAGGAAGAGCAGTAACATACATTTTAATGATAAATAAGAAAATAAATATAACATTTTATGGGGAAAGAGAAGGAAAGTTGAAGGCAAACAATTATTTAGTCAGTATAGATCTAATTATTTATTGTTTGGGTGGCTCCATTGGGAAGAATGGGTTGCAAAGAGGCTAAAGAATTCTCTACCTCTTTGGGTAAAATCTTACTCCCTTTTTTATATACTGAATAAAATATTGAAGTTGGCTGATATGTGTGAGCCAGTCAGGTCCAGGATTCAAAAATAAGTATTTCATCTAGCACACAGAGGTGGGTCTGGGTGTGAAAAAGGTGTTCATGACTTTCAAATCAGCAATGATGGTCTTTGATTTCTCACTGCCTGCTTAAGTGATCCTATTTCTTGTTTTTCCTTTGGTTGCAAATTCACTAGCTAAGAGACAGCTAACACTTTCTGAAGAATAAAACTGCTGTTGGTAAGAGGAAAAATTCTATGGGTGATTGCAGCATATTTTTCATGTGGCTTTCAGATATGGATAGTGAAAGATCTTGGGTTAGTTTTGCATTATTTTTTGTATTATCTAGTATTGTAATTATTATTTTTTGTCATGCTTCTCCATACTAAAATGCTTTTATTTTATCAGAGGGCATATTAGAAACATTTTTACATATTTATACATTTTCTTATTATGCAAATTGCCAAGAGCTATCACAAAGGTGAAGGAGAGTTAAGAATAAAGGTAAGAGGACTATTCTGGCACACGGTCATTCTGTAGATGTACAAAGGACATTTTTCATCAGTCTGAGAACTAAAAATTTAAAATCATCAGAACATTTCTGTGGGGATGTTACTAGCTGCTCCTGGGATGGGCTGAAGAAAGGGGAAAATGACTGTTTTCTGGTTAATCCCTCAATGTAGTTGCCCATTAAGGCTGGCTGAAATTGCAACATTTTCAGTGTTATTTTGTGAATGCAACTAAGTTATCAGTATTGGTAATTCTGCTCATATTCTCTTGATTTTTTTAAAAAATGAGTGTTTTCTTATTAGAGGGCTAAATATTATCATCATGCAACCACATAAAAGTGCAATCAGAAGTTCAGAAATCATTTTTGAGGCCTAAAATATTTTAATACCCTAATGATGTGAAAAGCTGCAAGTTTGTAACTAACCAAAACCAAGGTAATAGTCATAATCATGTTTACTGTGTCATTGCCTAATTATTGACCAAGAAGCAAGTCAGTTGTGCCAGATGTTGGGTGAATACAAAGCAACACAAGGGCAGCTTCTGAGAGCTTACAGCTTAAACACTATGAAAAGAAAACTTAGAACAAAAATTCTGTAGTTTTGTTTGGAGTATAAAACTTAGATGCCAAGGATCCCTCCAGCATGAGTATTAAAATTGTAGGGCTGTAAAAAATCTGAATTTATCAGTCAAGGATGAGAAGTGGCATAAATTAGGGACAACAGGACTACAGTTTAAAACCTCTTTGAATTACTTAGGAGCCTTTGTGAAGAAGCATCATAGCTTACCAACTTAAGAACTCTACCTTCTGTTGGTATTGCTCAACATATCAAAGCTTGAATACACATTGTGTGGCCATGTCTAGACATTGCAGTCTTTTGGAAAAGGAGATGAATGAAGTGCAATACATTATAAAGGTGGTCTTTAGATTGACATTACCATCTGCCCAAAACAAAATTGTCCCAATTACAAAATATGCACTTACTTTAACGGCAAGTACCACAGAACTAGCTTGACATACAGGAGGAGGATATTATTAGCCCAAAAATGAGTAAAAAGATGTATTAATCACTCAGAGATTCTATTTAAGCATTAGAAAACTGAATTTCATCTATTGTGATCAGAGTCCATTTCAGCTCCCTCTTGCATAGTAGCTTATGCATCCCATTGGATATGTGTATATTTTGAAGAATTTCTATATTTTTCAGTCATTTTCTTAGACTGGAATGGGCACCAAAATTTAGCATAATTTTCTTTGTCTCTTTTGTTCTCATTAATTTCTCTTTGATTTTATATCCTCTAGGGTTGCCTATATTTTTTTATTATTTTATTTCTGTTTTCTTGCATTATGTTATAGTTAGTCTATACTGTGCTGTGAGAGAATATGGAAGTACAGGCCAATTTCTATTTCATTAGGAGAATCTGATTTCTGATGTACTTAAAGGAAAGAAGAAAATATTCAAGTGCATTTCTATTCTGTGAAAAAAAAAATAAAAATGTGTTCAGGCAATGTTAACACTGGTTCCAGTCTGAGATCAGTATAATATTTACTATATTTTGTCTGTCAGGTTCTATTGGTTGATACTTAAAACTTTCAATCAAAAAATCAAACCTAAAAGTTTTTTTTAAGAGTGACTTTGGCAGCCCTGCTGAACATGCATAGACTGCTGACTGTTTTCCTGACCAAGTTAAATATCTGACCAGGAAATAACTTTTAACTGCACTGAATATGGTTAAATACTATATCAGGATTCCTCCCTGCATGTCAGGTCTTTTCCAAGGTCACCTAATTAGAGTTGTTTACAACAGCCATTTGCCACCACCTGTGCTGTTATTGATGGTATATAAAGAGCTCTTCCTTGAATGGACAATGTGTCAGCCAGGTAGCCACAAAAAATTGCTGAGCAAAGGGAAAATGTCTCCAGAGCACTGACATGCAGTGGAGTTACTCCAGCTTAGAGCACTTGGCATATTTTCCTAACAGTTCCATTTCCACATGGCTTCATCTGACTATAAATGCCATATTCTAGAGCTGTAGTGATTTTTTGGTAACTTTTGTTCTACTCTTTGCAGTGTAACAGAATAAGTTACTCAGCCACTAGCTCTAAAATACCTTAGTATTTAGTTAAGAAAGATGGTTGTGATGGCTGTTGCCAAATTGTAACCTCCCCAGTCTATAGTGTTTCTCCTTGGCCATCTGGGAAATAAACTATTCAGTTCACAAAAAACTTCTTGGGTGGATGCTCTTATAAGCATAATAGGGTTAGCATTTTCTTATTTTGGCATTTAACTTCAGGTGTATGAAGTAGGATTTTCAGGAAGACAAGAAGGTACTTCAACACAATTAAGAGCAGAAGCCGGTCTTGTGGTCTTTGTCTTTGCATCTTCCCTCTCTGTCCACTGCTACAGACAAGGGAACTAAGATGCCTAACTTTGATCTGATGTTAAAACATGGTGTTTATATTAATCAGTATAAATACCACCCTTCAGGCATCCTTAGGGTCTTACTGCAAATTAGGTGTGTGCAAAATGGTGTGCTGAGAATTCACACCCGTGATCACTGTAAACAAACATTCTGATCCTCACAAGTACTTGTCTACAAAAAAATGCTCTGCTTGTCTCAGGTGACAGTGACAAACCTGACAATTTTTGCTGATGTGAAAGACATGGAGAATTTCAAATGGAAACTAGAAAATCACTCTTAAGCCTTGTTCAGATTCATCTCTCTTTTAAGAAACCACAAGTTTCAAGTCACTGGGCGCTGGAAGTTAGTGCCCACTTCTCACTTACGGAGCATCATCCTATATTTAATTGCAACTTTTTCAACTGATAACTGCATTTGCAGCAAAAATCAAGGCATATCTTGTAAAATTGTCACACAGGAGGTGCCATTTCATCATTTCTGTGGGTCCCTTTTCCTATTGTAACACTAAGTATACCACAGCTAAATGAAATAATGGCAGTTTTGTCTAAAAAAATGTAACACAATATCAATTTGAGCAGTGCTTTTCCTAAAGGGGGGAAGACTGCAAGAGAGAATAGTTTAAAATGGGGAAAAGCATCCCCCTCTCAGCCACAGTAGGCTGTCAGCTGCTGAATCTGTGATATTTTCAATTAGGCTCATCTAATGCCTGTGTATAAAGGAGACATATGTCACTTTGCTAGAGACACTGTGAGATGCTCAGTTAACAAAGCCTCCAATGCCTTTGACTTAAGAAGCAGCCAAATAGATCAACATTATTGCATTTCTCATTTTAAAAGTATTTTTAGGTCTTGCTGTTAAAACTTTGTTCCTGATAAATTATGAGCCAGTAAGATCAGGTTTTACTAAGCTCCTCATATATACGTGAAAAATGTGTTCATGTAAGAAAATACCTGGAAAAAATTATGTATGTGAGCAAATTTACTCTTTCCAGCAAACGCAAGAAAAAATCAATCCTAAAAAATATTCACTTTTTAAAGTCAGAATATACTAAAATGAATTCACTTAGAGAGAAAATAACAACCATGGTAAAAGCTTTAACAAAGAACATATTAATTTAAAATACATTAAATTTTGTCTTCTAAAAAGTTAGTTTTGAATACATCAAGTGCATATGATTTAACTAATATGTGTAAGCAGAGCTCATTCCTGTTACTATGCTCTGTGGCATTTGTTCTGTTATACTACTTGAGTCCTTTATACAGGACATCATTACATTTGGTTAAATACTGTTTATTTGTGCATAACTTTACTAAATGACAGCTCTCTACAGCATTTTTCAAGCTCATGTAAATAATCCAAGTCAGTGTTCCTGGACCTTGATGAATTTCTCAAGTTATAGGGACTGAAGTGGCTAGTGGCTCAACTGCACGTGTCATATGTCACCTGCTACAGATGAGAAAAGATCTTTTTCTGTCTAAGGAAAAGAATTGTCCTTGTGCTTCACTGAACTGAACTTTGTGTTTAAGTTCACATTTTAAAATGGCTTGAGACATGGAATCTGGCAGCTTCTTTATCATTTACCCCACATTTTGCCTTTTCCCTAAACCCCAAACTGTCATCTCTCTTCCCTCCACTAGAGCAGACGTTGTTTTCACCTTTCTAGTTTGATCAGCTTGCAAGCAGATGTTCTTATGTAACTTTTAATTAATTGATTTCTTCCTTGGAGAGTTTTAGTTCATCTGTTTTAAGTAGATACCTTAAAAAAAAAAAACTACATGTGCTTGCTGTCTTGTGAACTTCAAATATAATAAAATATTTCAGTGAAATTAAAGCAACTCTAAATAGGTTTAAAACATTATGCATTATACCTTCAAATAGCTAAAATGTGTTCATTATGTGTGCTGTTTGTATCAATGTCATTCCACCTCAGTGCCACTTCCTCCTGTCCTTCCTCAGTTTTAGATTTCCACAGTCTCATTCTCTCTCTGCCTCCCAAAGAGAGGAAGTTTGAGAAATAGGAAAAGATAGAAGATAGGATATCTGAGGATAGTACTTTCCTCTGCCTTCTTTCTTTCTTCCTTCTTTCTTTCTTTCTTCCTTCCTTCCTTTTTTTTTTTTTTTTTTAAGGTCCATTCAGATCCACTTTTACAAGTTTGTTTCTATCAGCAATAAAGTGAGAACCCCAAGCCAGAACAGATCAGTTTACACAAATGACTAATATCAACCATCCCTTTCCTGGAACACCGCCAAGGAGCAGCAAAGAGTGAGGACACTCCTTTCCCCTTGAAGTCCTACCTCACACAAGCTTTTCAGCTATGATTGGACATGATAAGTAGGAAGACTTTTGTGCTGGAGCATAAAATACACCTGTCCTAAGTATAATTGAATATAAAGTATTATGATAGAGGAGAGCTCCATTCCCTGAGAGACTGAAATATTTCCCACACAGAAGCTATGGCTCTCTGGACAGAAAGAAGCTAAAATTTTTCAGTCCCTAACTAAAACAGATATAAACTTTGTGTTTCTAATTAAATTCTTCAAGAAATCCCATCAGTAAACATAAACCCTCTAGAATCTATACTTTAACTGCATTTTTCTTCTGTGCCTTTAAGCTATATAATCCTTTGTTTAGTTAAACTGTGTTGAATTGCTCTGTTGCTGATGAGGAAATATATTTATCATTCTTGAAATATGTGTTGCATAGCTACCTTTCATGCCAGAAGGGATTAATAAGTAAAAAGTAACTAATTGTTTAGAAGCTGATGTGGCAGAAAGGAGATACTGGGTCAGAGAGGGCTGATCCACATAAATTGGCAGAGGAGACTGTACAGGCTGTGTTTGCTTACTGGACTTCTTGAGGATTTGTAGGAGAAATCCACTGTGTATGTTGTACTATGGCAATAGTGAGATGTGGTAGTTTTCTTCATATAATATACATTTACAGAGTAGCTAGTGAAGAGAGCTGAGAAATTTATAGATAAAGAAAGAATAAAACAAAGAGAATATGTTGCTAGGATCACAGGGTAATTCAGACTAGAAAGAACTTCAGGGAGATCCCTGGCTGACCCTCAAAGTAGGGTCAGGTATGAGATCACACCAGGTTATTTGATGTTTCATCCAGTCTTGTCTTGAAAACCTCACATATCACATCTTGAGATGCCCTTAACAACACTTAATTAGCAATAATGAAAAACTTACTAATTTTTCTTTGCAAAAAATCTTATTTGGCTCATATAACACACTTCATTGCTGCTCCTGAGACCCAGCATTCTCCCTCAGAGTTTAGAAAAAACATTTTTGTTAGGTCAGTCCTTCTATTTCGATGAAAACATAAGCATAATTTATAAAAACCCTGAGAAGAGAATCCAGTTGGCAAAATGCTTTGTACTGTCAGTGCATGTTCTGGACTAAGTAAGTTTCTGATTAGCTCTGAGCTCCATTGGCAGCATTCATATTTTTTCCAAACTTCCTCGTGATCTAGTATGTTTGGATCTAATAGCACAGATTTGGGACAGTCTATAATTCTGATATTGCAAATATGCTTCAGGATCTGTAGCCTTTAAAGTCTTTTGAATATATCTGAATAACTCATTTTATTATTTAATTACTTAGAGAAAACTAATTGAAATACACCCCTGGATATGGGCTTCATTTCTGCAACAGCATTTTGACAGTGATTTTTCAAACTAACCTAACAATCTAATAGCTCTGGTGAGCCAATGCTGGGCGTATTTAAAATTAGTCCTGTTGTTTTTTATTTGTTTTACTCTTGAAAATATAGTGACAAAAATGGGTAAGAGTATAAGCCAGCAGGTAATCTTTTAAAATCAACAAAAAAGAGACAGAAAATTCAGAATGGGATGTGCAAAAGTGACTTGGAGGAAATACTTTCATTTTTTCCAGTTACCAGAATCCAAGTCCTTTTGGTCCTATTAAATACCAGACAACCAACACAGATACTGCTGGAGCAGCATTGGTTATTTTGCAATGCTTTACTTGGCTGTGTGAAAAGCAGACAGGCTGAGGTTATGATAACTGTTTAAGATTTGAAATATTTTTGTTCAGAAATCTGACATGATTTGCTAGTTGTGACAACTGGTTTGACAATGACCAGTGATTTAGGTCTACCTGTAATAAGTGAATTAATCTGAGTTAAAACATAGTGATCTGTCATGTTTAGAGATACCTCAACAGCTGGCTGACTTGTCCTCTGTCAAGCTAGTTTGTCCTGTGCAAATCTTCTGTCAAGTAAGGAGAAGAACTGTTGAGAGAAAATTACATGGCAGTTTCAGAGTTAGTGATGAATTTTTCTCCCAACATACCAGCTGTGCCAGCAACACTATTTTCTGTGGCATTAATCAAATATCTTGCCTGAAGCACCTTCTCCTTTCCAAAGGCTAGAAGATGAATCTGTCAAAAAATTTCACTGGGATTTGCCAAGAGCTTTTCCTAAGCTCAGGTACCACTAGCCCATGCACTTCAAAAGTTTGAATAATGCTTTTAGGGATGTTGTTCTCAAAGTAAATTTAATGTGTATAGTAAAAGTGGTATACTTTTATTATATACACAAATTCAAAGCCTTTGTTACAGTGAACAGGATGAAATTAAGGAGTTGGCCATAAGGCAAAGTACTCAAGTGGTCCACTGGCTGACTTACATCCTTGTGTTTATTGTTAGTTATTGTTCTGCAATTAGCAAAGTGCAAGAACAACAGGCCACAGTGATTCAGACACTTTTTCTGCAGATGGAGGAAATTTAAACAATGTTGCTAAATACAAATATGTATTCTGTTCTTTCATCAATACATTGCATATTTTCATTAAAAGTATAAATGGTAGAAAATTCCAGATTACAGGTTTTCATAAATGAAATCAATTGTAAGTGCCACAGAAGAGAAGTGTATTTCTTTCATACCCCATTCTTTTAGTACTGAAATTTTAATTAAAAATTAATAGACCATTTATTATGCGAACATTAGGGCACAAATGCAGCAAATATGAGAAATGATAGATTCCTACTCAAGGGAGATGACAAATATTCTTTTCCATTTATGTGGATGTATACCATTACACATGCTTTGTGACACCAAAGGTGTGCTAAATTATTTCATACCTTAAAGGCTGACAACAAAGTTGAGCTTACTTGGCATTCAAAAATAGCAAAATGCAGACACGTACACCAACAGTAGGTAGGATATTGAACTCCTTTCTGTGGGCACATGAAGAGAAAAGGTCAAAGAGAAGAATTCTTCCGATTTTCAGAGCAGTGCTGAGGTGTTAAAAGAGGTGCATTCAGCTTAATAACTGAAGTATCCTTCACTGGAGAAAGACCATGCATTGTGATTGCAACTAGTTCCTGAGATTGCTTTCCTTTTCCCACTTCCATTGGTTCTCCTATTCATACATTGGCATTCACATTGCTGCTTGTCTTCCAGACAGTTCTTACAGATACTGAAACATGTATTTCACATTGAAGAAGTAGAAACAATTTAGTTTAACTGCTGAAGGAGACCTCATGTAGACTAATCATCTCTCTGGTAATGGTAAAAGCCTCTAATAGATGTAATGGCTGAAGGTGGCTCTCAACTCTGCCACAGAGCCCTTGCAGGAGAGCTCATTCATCTGCAAGCAAACATTGTCCCTTCATCACACTGAGGTCTGATATCAGATGTGAAGGACCTAGGCTGTGCCAATGTCTTTATCTGACTATCACTCATTTGTACATGGAGTTTGAAGAGGCACTGGCCTTGGATAACAAGACTTTTCAAACTTTTCTCTCCTCCTGGTTTATTAGTCCCAGCTAGAGCCCCTGGAAGGACTTTTGGGACTGTTTTTCATTCACGACACCTTGAACATCACAAAGACCCTTAAGTACATCATCAATACTATAGTTAAACAAACAAGTTCTAAAGAGATTCTTATTCTGCTTCCTCCCTAAAATGAAAACTGGACATTGGAAGCATTATGCATCTCTGAGGAAGATACTTATTTAAAAATGGAACTTTCTTCAGAATCTGAATTTGTAAAGTTTCTTCTGAAAAAGTATGGCAATTTTAGAGGCGCAGGGAAATAATGCTTAAAAGATAAGCAACATTACAAAGCACTGGCTGCAATTGTATTTTCAAATTCTCTGTATTTCTTCATGCTCTGTGTGATAATGATTGCAGTCTTATTACATATTGAGGAAATTAATTTAAAAATCTGTATTTAAAAATCAGTATTTAAAAATCTGGCAACAGAGACTATATCCAAAATAGAGAAACTACCCTGGTTTTTTTTGCTATACCAATTCCTAACATATTTTGAAGTGTTGAAAATGTTATTAAATTTTTTAAATCTTCTCTGGCCATAACCACTTGTAAATGATGCCATTTGTTTCTTTAATATATTAATTTTTTTTTTGTTTAACAAAGTAAAATCTGGCTCAAGTCATAATTATTAGCATTGATAATAAAATGGATAGCTGCTCACGTTTCTAATTCAGCATCAGATCCATTTGTTTTCTGATCCCTGAATATTTGTGTTGATTTGCCTAACCTTATAACTCATTAGCAAAGGCATTTTCAAGAGTCCAACTAATACCTGAGAAATATTTACATATTACTTCATTGTTTTAAATATGTTCAGAATCTATATGAAAGAGAACAGTTTCACAGCAATATAAAGCTTATCATTAACTTTTTTCTTGATGTTACTTTCCAGCAATTCAAATAGTTTTTATAATGCATTAAAAAAGGGAATTAATTAGTTTAAATAGGCTACAATGCTAGAACTACTGTGCTAGGTAATATTTGACATGTCTGTCTGCCAGCCTTCCTGTCTTTCTACCTGTCTTTTCTCAAGTATTTCTGTCTGCAGAAGTGCTTTTAAAATTGAAGCAAAGAAATAGAGTGTGAGGTTTCTTAAATCATGCTATTGGATATCCAAAAAGGTATATTATTTTGGATGTGGTATATTTTACAAGTTGACAAGTTGGAACTTTGTAAACTGACAATTGGGCACAGACGAAGGTATCCATTTATCTCATATATGTCTTGTTGAGGCAAAGCTGTCAGACAAAATCTTATCACATGGTGCCCCATTTGTTTTCTGTAGTGATTTATGATGGTTTTGAAAAGGTCTTGTGATCCCATAGGCTGCCACGATTCTCTGACTCTTCTCTGTCAATGGATCAGATTTTTGACATTTTCTGAGAGCATTCAGAAAAGATTTGATAAATCAGCTTGTGGTGTTTATTTTAATTGATCTGAAGCCCATTCCTTCAAGAATTCATCAAACGCTGTGACAGGGTCTGGGTGTGCTGCAGTGAAATGAAAGAACTGGGTTGGCCATGCCTCTGTGATGGTGATATAGATATTTTGTTGAAAGTTTACGCTCGCAGACGAGGAGATGCCATAACTAATTTAGAGTGCTGTAAATCTTTTGACGCAGATTCTAATTCATAAATCTCATCCATCACATGTGATTCATGAAACGATAGACAACCCCTGATGAGAAGGTACTTTTGTGTTCCAAGTTCTTTACATTTTTTCCCTCTTCAGAAATAAGTCACTCCAAAACAACAGAACTCTGTTATGAAAGTGGCATTGGAAAGGTCTCTCATTCTTTTTACATCTGTTCTTCTTCTCAAAAGGGATAACATTTCTTCTCTTTTAGATGCAAACAGATAAAACTGTGTGTGCATGCACTTCACTTTACAACAGAGAGAAAAATGTAACTGATTTCAGTGGTTCTGGTTGAGGAGTCATCACATTTGGCTGGTATAACCTGGGTCTCTTTTCTTCTCTCACAGGAACCTCCATCTGTTGAAAACATCACCACAAACACCTGTCCTGATCAACCACAGTCAGTGTCTTTGATCTCTTCACTCATTCCTGTTGCGCTTGGTTGGTAAACCTGTAAGAAGACCATTGCAGGATCTGAGCCTCTCTCTTATCAGCCAATCCACTCTTTTTCCTTCTACGTTGAGGCATTGCTGCTGAGTGGTGGCTGTGGATGGTCAAGGAGGGAATTTGTGGTGGTGTATTTGATCTCTCTAATTAAGGGAAAGGAGCATGGGATGACTGATAAGCAGGCTGGCCTATCAGGCAATGAATGATAATAAAGAAATAAACAAATGTCACTCAACAGTGTTGCCAAGAAAACTGCTGAGGACTGGTATCAATCAATGTCTGTTTATCTGTCTAGGAGTCTGTCTTCAGATATAAAGCTTAGGTAACACCAGACGTTATTAGAATAATAAAGTAACAAAACCAAGCATTCAACAGTTCTGCAGTCTTAGAGTTAAGTTTACCTGTGCAATATTTATTTTCCATCCTTCAATACATTCAACAATACATGTTTTGACATTCTTCCTCAGTGTCACATTTGTGGTAAAACCAAATAGAGAATTGGATGAGCAATTTATTCATTGTCCTTAGTCCAGGTACAGAACCCAGCTGACCACATACTCTTTTCTTGCAATAATCTGTTTCACTTGCATTTTAACTTCTGTGTAGAGTCTAGTGCCTCGTTTCAGAATGATAAGTCACTACTTCTCTGCTTTACTTGCTTACTCAAGTGTAAGAGAAGTGGAAGCATGTGGACTCTGAAAGTGACCAAGTTTTTGCTCAACACAGTTTATAAGATGATACTGGAGAATCTTTAATGCAGACTTTAATGCTGAGTCTTAACTGAGTTCTTGAGAGTATGTGCACCTGGCAGTTCCCAACATTTTATAACTCAGTTCCATACTCATTTGAAGAGATAAAACACATTTTTCTTAAAGGAAGACATACACTTCTTTGAAGATACTGCTCCAAAGGAATAAAGTTGGATCTCTTCAGTGAAACAAGTTTTATTTTGTGAAAATATATGCTCATATCAGTAAGTCTATTTCTCCTTGCTATCTTCTTCAAGTCATTCAAAACAGTTAAGGCAGAAGGAAAAAACAATCAAAGAAAATGCAGCCTAAAGAGCTGGCTAAATAACTTTTTGTGGGATACGAAATGGCTGGAATGGCAACAAGTAACATTCACAAACTGAAGAATGGAATGTAAAGTATAGACCACCCAGTCAGTGCAGAGCTTTATAGGTTCCTGATTTCTTTTTGTCTATAATTGCAGACCTCACCATTGGTTCCTGGGAATATCAATGGTAGCTTTCTCCTGCCTTACATTGGGCCAAGCAATTTGGACAATTTTTCCTGGAAACTTTCTGTGTTTATTTCCCTTACCTATGGCTTCTTTCACATACACTTAAGCAAAGTTTTGTCTTCTCACGTGGTTTTAGATAGACCTGCAAAGCTGTTCTGAAGACTCTTTAAGCTGAGAGAGGAGCTATCAGCAGGGCGTGTTTTTCAATGCAATGTTCTGCTCCTACACACAATGAAGAAAAGCTTAAATTTTCTGCAACCTTGCGGTGTTCAGATGCCATGAACCAGGGAAGATTGAGGGCAAGTAGGTATAACTCAGGGTGAGGGATTGAACATTAGCACTCTGTGCTTTTCTTTTCCTCACACTTCTGTGTCTTCCATCCTTCTCTCTTTGCTTCTCATTATTGTCTTTTTTCCTTTAGGATAACAGTAGCATGAAAGCAGTTGTGCCTGATTCTCACCCCTTTCATTGCATAGGCATCTTTCTTTAAGGAGACACTAAGATCCTCACTTAATCTGGTATTAGACCAAGACACAGCAGACAGATTCAACTTTCATTAGCAGACAGATTCAACTTTCATAGAAAGCTGTTTAAAGATACCCTGGATTCTCTAAGAGGACAATTTTAAAAAGCACTGGGATCTTTTAGCACAGCCTTTAAAAGCCCAGCGTTTTGCCAACAGGTGAAGTTTTTCAGTGTGTCTGTAATTCAAGATTTTAATAAAATGGGGTTTTTTTATTTGACCAGATGCCAATCTAATCAGTTGATCATGAACTTGATGTTTATCTGTGAGCTAAAGTAAGAAAGTAAGAGAGCTCTCAAAGTCTGCAATAGCCGAATCAGCAGATTTTCAGTGTTACTTCTCCATCAAAGAAGCAAATTATAGGGAATTTAAATGAATGGCAAAATAAGCCATTTTTTCAAATTTTCCCAATAGTGTTTGAGCTTTCAGTCTCAGGGGGTTTTCACTTAAGATGGATAAAAAAGAAATATGCTTTGACCATTGTTAATTTTTAATCTCCAACAATGTTCTCTGTTTCCTGCCACCAAAACTCCCAAAATATTGAGTGGCTTTCACTCTTCCCAAAATGTTTCCTTTTTTAAGTCATCACTTTAAATTAGTTACATCTAAGAAAATGCATTCTGGAATAAACAGAACTGCCAATACTACAGGAAAAAAAGAAAAAATACTTAAATTGCTAATATGGGTTATGCCATTCCCACTAAATTAGGGAGGGAGGGAAGGAAGGAAGGAAGGAAGGAAGGAAGGAAGGAAGGAAGGAAGGAAGGAAGGAAGGAAGGAAGGAAGGAAGGAAGGAAGGAAGGAAGGAAGGAAGGAGACTTTATAAACTATTTACTGAAGGTTAATTCAACAAATATCATATTCAAGTCCTCTTTTTCTTCTGTTAGTGTGTACCATCTCTTTAATGTCATTCATGGGAACATAGAACTCTATGTGTAACTAGTAGGAGTTTTCATGGCAGTTTTGAAACCAGTGAAGCTAGACCAATTTACTCCAGTTAAGGTCTGCTACTTTTAAAAAGAAACATAAATTGTTCTGGTAGCCTATTAGAAAAGTGGTTTTGTAGACATTTTGCAACAATGGGCAGTTCTCAGTTGTTTCTGTTTTGCTCTACAGAACAGCCACTGATAAGTCTCACCAAACAAAGCTTCTCAATACAGCAGCCCTGGCAGTCTATATTAGAGGAAGACATCAGGTTGTGTTGAGTGAGTTAAGAAAGCATATCATTGCTAATTAATTTATTTTCCATATTGGCCTGCATTGTGTACAGATGCTTTCATCCAACCTGAAAGGTACCATGGCAAGCAGGTGTTACAACCACCTTAGCCCAGAGGTATCCAAGTCTTTCTGCCTGGCAGCATTCCAGCTACAGACTGGAGCTAGCTTTTGGAGAAGTTGTCAGTGAGATTGATTGCATTTTGGAATTTCCACTGATTAATTATCTCTCCAATTCTTCACCAAAGGCAACATCCTGAGTTTTGAGATTATGCATCAAAACTTACTGCACTTGTGTTCATCAGTTTGAAACTGTGGGATTTTGATAGGTCATATCTTGCAGAAAGGGAGATAGAGGTGGTTAGATGTAGCTGTGCTCCTGTGCCTCTTCATAGGATAAAGAAAACAGAGAAAACTATCCAGGCAAGGTTTTCTTACCGAATTTTCCCCTAGCCTTTGTAATTGACAATAGTCAAGCAGTTCATAGAGTTACAGCTGCTCTGCTAGGAAAAAGTTTATTCTTGATGTTTTGTGAAGGGATAAAGAATTCAGCTTTTATTTCATTTTCTTTCCTGTATACAGAGATTAGCAATGCTTGGTGTAAAAGAATAAGACAATACATTTTATTAAATTTATGCTATTGCTTACAAACATAAATATGGAAAGATTCAGATAGGAAGGCCACTCCTTTTATGCATTTACCATTCTAACCCTACTAAGAGATATTTATTTCAACAGACACTTGTAAAAACCTCTTTCTAACCTAAATGTTGGATCTTAAATGAGTGGAGCAGTAGACTAACCAGCTTAATAAAAGTGAGAGATGATACGCAGCTAATGGACAGGGCATTTCAACCAGGTGTTATCAAATCATTCATTGCACTAAGTGCACTCTCAACTTCTGTTGTAAAAACAATTAAAGTACTGATGGCAGGCTTAAGTTACTTCAAATCATTTGGCAGAATTGATCCACAATTATCTTTGTAATCCCTGAAGCCCCAAACACTAAGTCCTCCATCCACTTTATATTTCCTACACACAGTTCTCAATGTGTCAGCAGCCATGCTCAATATCCATTGGCACCAGCAACTTCACTGGACCTAAGAATTCCAAACTCTAATTATGCTTGTGCTCTGAATACTCAAGTTCAAGTGTATGAAACACCTGTATGACAGTATACCCATCTACTTTCAAAGAGTTTTTAATCATGTTTGCTTGTGTATATGAATGCATGTGATTATAGAGTAAGACATTAATTTAGATGTTCTTTGTGGACACTTGTTTGAAAGGTGTTTTCTTCTCTTTAGTGTCAGAAGGCTTGTAGTTATTCTGCTTTTTAGGAAATGCTTTGCTTATCTCTGATATGAATCTCAGAATGCAATAGAAAAATGCCTTTAGTGGAGTTTTGTATGACTTCTCCAAAATGTAATAAAGATATTATCATATCAGATGCGTAATTCATATGGCATGGCACCTTTCCTCTGGCAGTTTAGAAATGCAACTCCCCTTGGCAGGGAAAACGTCAGTGCAAATGATTAGAGTTTAGCAGAGTAACATGTACTGGAGCACAAAATTGAACAATGGCAAGTGTTAGACAGCCTGAATCAGAGGCAGTTATTTTTGTTATACCCATAATAATTTGGATATTTGTGCCTCTCATATAATCGTTGTAAAACCTAGAAGCCAAATTTTCTCCTGTGGCTAAGGACGTGATGGAACAGACATGAGAACAGGAGAAGAAATTTTGCCTTTTACCCTGTTGATGTTAGCCCAGAATGTGCCCACAGCAGGAAATAATCAAAGAGATGCCAGATGAAATTTTGAGCTATGAAGTTAAGCCAGAATAGTCCCAGTAGAGACTTCACTGTGGGAATCTCAGGCTGAATTTTTTTTTCTCCTACAGCAATGTAAACAGAACAAAGCAAGTCCAAGAGCCCACACCTATTTTCTCCAGAATTAATGGAGGCATCTATTTCACTGTCAGCAGCTTTATATTTCAGATAGACCCTCAGACAGAAAGGATTTTTGATTGCCTTCCTACTGTTAAACCTTATCCTCCCCACTTGTTTAGTCTCTCCAGTTCAGGCATTGGGTATCAATGTGCTTTTGTTTGTTTTAATGCCAACATATTGAACCATTAGAACAGAAGGCACCACTTAGTCCATTACGCAGTCAATTTTCAGTTTAAATACCATTCTTGTAGGCTCATCAGGGATTAGAATTGGTTTGAGCAGTGCAGTGAGCTTTTTGTCTCTATTGCACAAAACAGGGAGTTATTCTGTCTCCTTGATAATAAGTTGCTCAGAGTAAGGCAAGAAAACAGAATTTCAGTTATTGAATATTTAATTCTGGACAGCAGTTTAATCAGAAGTGGGATTTGGGCAATTGCTCTAGCCCCCACCTAACATACTACAGTTTCAGTTCTTAGTATTCCTTAATTATCCCACTGAGATGTTTGAGGAGCAACTAGTAGTAAATGAACTTTGCAAATCAGCTATTACCCAAGTAATGAAATACAAATACATATGTTTGACAATTCTGCAGGGAAATTGTTGGATCTAAGATTCTCCGTGGATTGTATTGGCCAAGAGAGAAAAAGCAGGTGTTATTATCAAAATTTGTATACCAACAATTTGACTAGAGTTTTAAAATAATGCAAAGCTTTTTTTCCCTTCAGCTAATTCTGAGCATGTTGGTTATTGTATGGAGAGTACTGATTGTCAAATAATGAATCCATACCAGCTGTGGATTCTCACAGTGACGTAGTTCTAAATATTCAAGGATTTTACATTATATCTAAGGATGTGCATCAACTTTGCATCTAACCTTAAACAAAAGAGGGTTCAGCTCTACTGAGGAAATTGATTTTATTCAGCAGTAAGGCAAGGGAAATTAGTACATTCAATATTTGTAGAAAGAAAATAGCAAAGCCCACAAGTCTGGGTGGTTTGAGATTGTTCTTTGTTTTAGTAATTATACCTTTATGTGTTAGATCTCATATTTGCACTTTCAGAAGTATTCTAAGTGGTTTATGCATCATGTCCTAGACCTTCTGGATTTCTACATAATTTCATGATGAACTTACAGCCAAACAAATTCAAAGTGAAACTGAATTCTAACTTTACTGCTGTCACTATCTCATTCTGTCTGTCTGGGACATTAGAACAATTTAATTAGTAACCAAATGTCAGTTGCCTCTAGTCCATTTGCATGATATCTCAATGTGCTAATTTCTTAAATTAGCATAATTTATTATTTAAGCTGTCTTTGATTTCAGGGACAGAGTTGTTTGAGCTATTTCATCTGAGGCCTGTTATTCATATGCAAGAGGACACAAATAGTAGTACTTTGTCGGCATGCATTTACTAATGTTTACTGTAGAATGATAAGCCAATATAAAGCTAGGAAAGCCTCTCCAAGCCCCACAGATCTCCATTTTGCCATTAGCTGTACCAGTTTAAACAGTGTGCCTCAAGAAATATCGACAAGTCAAATACAGCAGAGAAGAGTGTGTGTCCCAGTGGCCTTTACACTGACAGTTTCTCCCACATTAAAGAGTTAACTAGCAGCCTACCAGCTCAGAGTGGAAGCTAATGAATGAAATGGAGATTGATATAGACTCTCTTTGGAGGTGCATCGATCTGTATCTTCTGAACTCAGCTTAGGAATTCTGCAGGCAGCATTGCATGAGTAACTCTGGCATGGTGCCCATTAGCAAATAACTCTTTTAATGCTTGTCTTCAATTGATTCACTTGTTGTACCGACTACTATGTAGTACTGCAAACTTTCTTGTATTTTGCCACTGTAGTAACAAGTTATGAAAAGGAATTTGATTTTGGAAGCAAATTCTCAAGCAATTTTCTTCATTCTGCTTCTTTCCTTCTCCTGCTCTCTGTCCCTCACCCAGTCAGCATCATGTAAATGTTCAGCTGAGATGGGTACTGCCTCATACACCCCAAAATTTCAAATTTCAGTAGTTTCATGAGTCATGTCATTGTGCCATCTAAGCTCATATTTCAGTCAGAGAAAACAAAAGTAATATGCTCTTAAATGTGAAGTATTTTCATTTCTTGCTTTAAATTGATACTGAATTATAGATGTGTATATCGGAAGGTTTTGTTTGTGTTTTTTTTTCTTCTTCTGTGGTATCAAGCATAGAATTTACCTACAAAGACAAGTCTCAGCAAGAAGGCCTTCTGTATTTTCTGCTTAGCAGGTCAGCAAAGTTCTTTCTCTATTGAACAGCAGAGAGAGAATTAACCCCTCAGCTCTAGCTGTCTGAAGAGCAGTCACCTAGTCCAAGTCCAGGACTAAACTGCTAGGTAGCCAGAGAAAGAGGAGCACCTGTCAGTAGTTGTCTCTAGTCTCTCTCTACCACATGGACAACTAGACTTGACTACTTTTCATTTTATTATATAAAATCCAAAAAATACTTATAGATTGAATGCCTAAGCCTATGAGCAAAATTATGTATGCAAACAATCTCGTATGAACAATAGGAAATTATGACCTAAGATTGCCAAAGCCATAAAAATATTGAAAACTTACACAACTCAAAATCTCAGTAGAGGCTTTTGGCTGTAGACTTCATCACACAGAAAATTCTAATCTGCCTCACAGGTCTCTATATTTGCTGCATGTGGAGAGCCATTTTCAAAGCATATAAAATTTTAAAACTAATAACTCTGAAAAGTTAGAAGCACTCAGGGGTGATTTTTCTGTTGGCAACTGATTTGTCATTAGGACAGGCAGACAGAAAAGTTTAAACCAAACACATTTAAGAATTAGCTATCTTGTTCCATTTGTTCTCTTTTTCTGTCAAAAGTTTTCTGCCTCTCTTTTGTTTGCCTTTGCCCACTTTTGCTTTTCTGCCTGCAGTGTAGGCAGAGAAATCCTTTCATGGTAAAATAATTGTTTTGATTATAGGCTTGAATCAAGCATCTTTAAAGCAAGGGGGAACCAGATGTTAAACTATTTGTACCTTTAAAATATTTTTTATATTGAAAATAAAAGCAGAAAAAGATTATGTAAGAATTTAAAATTATGTAATGAGAATTTTAAATCGAAAATTTTGAGAATTTATCATTTTTATTTTGATTACTTTTCATTATTGACTGCAGTAATTGTCAGGCTGGTTTTTTTTCTTAACCATCTGTATCTTCTGACAATCTCTTGCTTATATATTTACTAACAGTTATAAGTATTGTATTTTGCTAGTTTAGGAAGTACTAAGTAAAAACCATATTCTTACAATCTAAGCACATAATTTATTACAGTGATTATTGGTAAATTTCATTCCTGGGACTGCCTATTTTGATTAAGATGCTAACATTATAAAGTCAGGAAATTTTAATTCCTACAAAAAATACATCTCCTCTTGATCATTTTCATTTAACTCGTACATAAAATGTTCTTGGACTTTAATCCTTATGCTTGTAACTCCATTTTGAAAAGTTTTGGGAAATTGTTTCTGGCTTACACCATGGCAGAGGAGATTCAGAATGAGGTCTGATACCAGCATATTTCTTAAGATGGAAGCAAAAGAGTATTTATTACTAGTTTTTGCTTTCTGAATCTAATGGATTGTCAGGCATGCCTGACATTATTCTATAGGCAAGGCCACAGAAAATCAATACATCTTAGGCAAGGTTTAATTTATTTTTAGGTTCTTACAACTAATGACTTTCCTTTTCTGTTTGTTGATTTTCTTTATAGCTTTTGCTCCCATGAATTGCTACAATTTTATCCTCCCATTGTAAGACAAACCACAAGAACTGTGATGTCATTATAATTTTTTATAAAAGACTAGGTACATGAATGAACAAAACTGGAAACTGTGCCTTAAAATAATTTGTACAATGGAATCAAGCTTTCTGGCTCCTACCTTGGACAGCACAATGTATTTTCTATTATTAGATTTTTGTTTGTTTTACAGCAGCACCAGCAGCCTCCCATGTCTTGGGCATCTTCATGCCAGGCACAATATACAGTTGTTCTAGCTGAAAATCTCTCCTGTGATGATTTTATCATCTGAATGGAATAAACAGAAGTAGTATGAAGGAAAGTAATGAGGTCATTTTTCATAAGGAAATGAGTAACAGAGAAATGAAGCAAAATACCCAAAAACATGTAAAAACATTGCAATAAAAACCTTGCAGTTTAGAAATTATTTGTAGTTACTCAGGATATAAAGAATTTTTAGTCTTATACTGGGTGGTTTTCTGTTGAGAATAATTTCAAGTGCCCCACAGTAAATGTATGCCCATTCTGTAAATAGCACTGCAGTAAAACTGGCTTTCATGTGCTGGGTGCTATTGGTCAGGGTGCCTAAATGTGAAATGGAGAATACTCTTTCTGCAAGAACTATTTACTGAAAATGTAGATGGAGGTTGTTTTTTTGTTGTACTGGGAAAGGTTGTATTTAGCTTAGCAAAAAAACCTCTATGGCTCTACTGTAATTTATTGTATTACAAGATCCCATTTCTTTCACTTAGTTACCCCCATCTTTTCATGCATGCTTATTATAATGCAATTCAGGGCATTAACTCCAGCACCATTTCAGTTAGTCAACATTGACAAACAAATAAGCTACTCTCAGACCTAAATGGGATTTTAACTTGTTCTACCAGAGTCATAAACACTTGTGACTGCATGGCCAACTTCTAACAAAACTTTGTAACTAGGAATCACTATATCACTGTCTTTCCTGCCAACACAAAGATGTTTCAGCACAAAAGTAGAACTGTGTAAGAGTCAACTGAGGAAGTAGAGGGTATATGACAGTGAGATTAGGCATTTCAAAGTGATTTTTACACTGGCAATATATATGTGTTTTGTTAGGATTCTTCTGGAAGCCATGTGTGCAGTTATATTTTATGGTCATGTAATTGTCCTAAATCCATGGAAGGGGATACAGTCATTACTGGTATTATTTTTTGTCACATTGGCTACACTAAAGAAGCCATATTTTATTAATTTCTTACAGATATTTGACTTTTTTAAAAAGGCAATGGTAACTAAACTTGGCATAGTTCTAGTTGTTCAGCCAAAGTTACAGCTGATTTCTGACCCAGAAGACCAGAGTAAAGGCATGTTGGAAGGAAGATTTTCCCATGGTTAAGCAGGTTTGGGTCAGAGAACACATAAACAAATTAGGCATCCATAAGTGCTGAAGGAACTGGTGGACACCATAGCAAGATTGCTCACAATCATCTTTGAGAGGCCATAGAGGTTGGGAGAGACATCTGAGGACTGAAAGAAAGTAAATGTCACTCCAGTCTTCAAAAAGGGCAGGATGGAGGACCCAGGGCATTACCAGCCAGTCAGCCTCACCTCAATCCCTGGAAAGCTGATTAAATGCCTCATTTTGAGACATCCACCCAGATGCCAAGGTGATCAGGAGTAGTCATCATGGATTCACTAAAGGTAAATCATGCTTGTCCAACCTGATTGACTGCTGTGATGAACCAACTACCTGGATAGATGAGGGGAGATCAGTGGATTTTGTCTGCTTTGACTTCAGCAGGGCTTTTGACACTGATTCTCACAACATCCTCACAGGCAAACCCACGGTGTGAGGGCTGGATGAGTGGACAGTGAGGACTGAGAATTGACTGAATGGCAGATCCCAGAGGGTCATTCACAGTGGCACAGGGTCCAGCTGGAGGTCTGTCACTACTGCTGGCCCCGAGGCTCAATACAATACTGGGTCCAGTATTGTTTAATTTATCCAGGAATGACCTGGATGAAGGGGAGAGGCCTCAGCAAGTTCACTGATGGCAGGAAGCTGGGAGGTGTGGCTGGTACCATGGAGGGATGGGCAGAGAGGAACCTTCTGAAATTCAGAAAAGGCAAGAGCAGGGTCCTGCACCTGGGGAGGAACAACCCCAGGCAGCAGCTCAGGCTGGGGCTGAGCTGAGCAAAGCAGCTCTGAGGAGAAGGGCTGGGGGTGCTGGTGGACAGCAAGCTGTTCATGAGCCTTGGCCAAGAAGGCCAGGGCTGTCCTGGGTGCATTGAGAAGAGCACTGCCAGCACATCAAGAAAGGTGATCCTGCCCCTCTACTGGGCCCTTGGGAGGCCACATCTGGAGAGCTGTGTCCTGTCCTGGGCTCCTCGGGACAGGTGAGACATGGAGCTCCTGGAGCAGGTCCAGAGACTGAGGGACTGGAGCATCTCTCTTACAAGGACAGAGAGAGCGGAGCATGTTCAGCCTTGAGAAAGCACAGCTGAGAGGGGTCCTCATTCATGTGTATAAATATCCAAAGGGAGAGTGCAAAGAGGATGGAGCCAGGTTCTTCTTGGTGGTGCCAAGCAATAGGACAGGAAGCAATTGGCAGAAAGTGATGCACAGGAGTGATGCATGAGTCACCATGCACTGTGGCAGATTGCCCAGAGAGTGGTGGGGTCTCCCTCACTGCAGATATTGAAGATTGTCTCGACACAGTCCTGTGCCATGTGCTATGGGATGACCCTCCTTCAGCAGGGAGATTGGACCAGGTGACCCCACTGTGAGCCCCTCCAACCTGACCCATTCTGGGGTTCTTTGATCTGGAAAAAAGATCAGATATGTGGACAAAGACAATTTACTGAAGCATATATACAATAGGCAGTTTATATTTATCTCACAATATTTGTTGCAGGATAGGCCTCCAAGATTATAACTCCAGGATTTTGGCCTATATATTTTTCTGATTTAATTGTAACTATGTTTTTCTGTATATGCTCATTAAAAGAATAAATGGAAATTGTAGCAAATCTTTTAGCTTTATTTAATATACCTAGGTAAATCAGTCAGCAAATCTATTAGCTTTATTTAATATACCTAGGTAAATCAGTCAGAGTATTCTAAATAATGCCTATATATGTTTTTGAAGTAGCATATTTTGACTGAAATTTTGCCATGCTTGATCTTTACCTAGAGTTCAAACATGAAAGCAAATTTCTTCACAGCTAGTTTTTACTGGCTCAGCAGCAGGGGAAAATAAGAACTTCTCATCTGTTGTCAGTAAATTATTAAAACTTTCAACTTAAAAAGCTCATTCTGATAACCTTGCTAATCAATGTAATAACTTAGTAGACTGAATTTCACTCTTTTAAATCTAACTCAAAGATTCACTGGCTGTTAGCAATGGCTGTAACTTCATGCAGCTGTAAGCCCCCCATCAGCAGAGGCTTGCAGAGTGGAAACAAGGAAGGGCATAGGAGGAGCTTTATTAGCCTCATTTAGGAAATGGCTAAATCTTCTCTCTTCATCATCTCTGAAATATGAGACACTTATACTTGTCCAGTACCTTAAATTACTTGTTCTGATCCATAAACATTAGTCAGCATGGGCCATTTTTATTCTAACTCTCTGAGTTTGACATCTTTTCCCACCTGATTCTTCTCATCCTGCCACTGCAAGACAGAACATCACATGGTGAGTGGATACACTCTCCTTCTCTCTTATGCTATTATGGTTCATGAGCTATTTCAGATCTTTTGATTACATTTTATTCTCACAGCTCATTACAATGAGCCTCATGTTTGTACTGGACCAGTGGCAAGTTGACATTTTAATAAAATCTATGTATACTTTGACTTCTAAATTTTTGGCTTTTTCATTGTTAGTATAAAACTGAGGTATCAGCATGGAGGAAGGCAAAATCCATCAGAAGCCTTCAGAAATTTATTCAGAAAAGAAACATCTTAAAGAACGTACAGCATTCTGGAAATGTGTTTTGAACTACACTTCACTGCAGGGCACAGAGGGCAGAAGCTCCCCTTTCCCTGTGAACCCCTGGGCAAGTGACTGAGATTTTACCTTCTGCACTTCATCAGTAGAGATGCATGGGGAACACCTCTAACTCAGTCATGTTCTCAACTACTGACCTCAAGAAAAGTGCATGTCTTTGCATGCACATACAGATGTTTATTTATAGATATATCCTAACAATATAAATAAGAAACAATCAAAGTTTTTCTTCCTTTTGGCTTAAACAGAATTCATTTTCCTCTACTTCTATCATTAGCCTACAAAATGTGTTTTAAAATCCTGTTTCTTTTGGAAAATATACACATTTTAGAAATGAAAGTTGTCAGTGAATATGCATTAAAATGCTCATATAACTAAGGTATGACTGCTTATATCAGGGCACAGAGTACAACCTGGTTCAACTGAAATTCTTTGTTTGCATTCAAATTATACTGTGGTCTTAGTGGAGGCTTTTTATGTGGAACACTAATTTGCTGATAAACAAGATAGATTTCACCCAGCACAGTTCAGCATAGAGAGGGCAAGGAGGACTGTGTGGACACTCACATTACACAAATGGAACTTCATTCTATGTGCTGGGGCAGCACCAAATGAAGGGAGGCTTCCCTTTCTGCCCAGTCCAGTCACACATGATAAAAGCTTTTCTGTTCTGAATTGCTTTTTGTGCTATAGGCCTACTTAGCTGGAACTATAGAACTAAAAGAGCTTATTTTTATCTATTAGAGAATAAAAACATTATCATTTACATATAAATACAGAGGGACACATCTTAATACTCACCCTGACACAATGCAACTGTATCATATGTATATTGTGTGTGTGTGTATGTGTCTGCAACCTCTCAATCTCTTCCATACCTATTTGTTTATTTACATAGATGGTATCTATTTCTTACCTTGCATGTGGGATGATGTAAATCCCTCCAAGACACTTGCTGATAAACCATTATACTGCTCTCTTAGATGCAGCAGCACATGAAGTGATGAAGCTGCCTGGGGAAGGAAATCTTAACTAGAACTGAGCTAGTCACAGCTCTGTACTGGCAGTTCTGCCCATATTTTGTAATTTCTTTCATTCTTTTCTTTCATCCTGTCTTCATTTGTTGAAATGCATTAATTTAGTACAAAAAAAAAAAAAATGTATGATACAGAGCACTGATGTGCTCTATTTTCACTTGATAAAGGTTCAAGTTTACTTGTTCTGCTTAGAAAATTGTATTTGATACAAAAGTTTCATATTAGTCCCTATAGGAAATTGTCCATAATTTAAATCCATATAGTTCAACACCCCTGGTGATGTTGCTCAGAATTCAGCTAGCTATCAAGGGGACTGATTCACCTCTCTCCCAACAGGTGTTAGTGAGTGCAGAGGTTGTTATTATCTTACCATTGCAGGAAAACTTCCATTGCATTTTACTGCCCTGTGTTGTGACACTAACCAAATATACTAGAGGCTTCCAACTGTCCTTCATTTGGGCTCCACAAGCACAAATGTGTATTCTTTCATTAAAAATGGACAGTGTGGAATGTTTTC